>NC_041397.2:118612217-118729717 GCF_900747795.2 Erpetoichthys calabaricus | reverse complement strand
GAGAGAAGGCTGGATGATGTGCAGATAGAACATCAGGAAGTGCAATGGATTAGCAAGGAGGAAGTAAGGACAGCTATGAAAAAGATGAATAATGGAAAAGCCATTGGTCCAGATGATACACCTGTGGAAGTATGGAGGTGTTTAGGAGACATAGCAGTGGAGTTTTTAACCAGATTGTTTAATGGAATCTTTGAAAGTGAGGGGATGCCTGGGGAGTGGAGAAGAAGTGCACTGATACTGATTTTTAAAAATTAGGGGGATGTGTTCAGCTGTAGTATCTACAGGGGGATAAAATTGATAAGCCACAGCATGAAGTTATGGGAAAGAGTAGTGGAAGCTCGGTAACGAAGGGAGGTGATGATTAGTGAGCAGCAGTATGGTTTCATGCCAGGAAAGAGCACCACAGATGCAATGTTTGCACTGAAGGTGTTGATGGAGAAGTATAGAGAAGCCCAGAAGGAGTTGTATTGCGTCTTTGTGGACCTGGAGAAAGCATATGACAAGGTGCCTCGAGAAGAGTTGTGGTATTGTATGAGGAAGTTGGGAGTGGCAGAGAAATATGTAAGAATTTTGCAGGATATGTATGAGGGAAGTGTGACAGTGGTGAAAACTGCAGTACGAGTGTTGGATTCATTCAACGTGGAGGTAGGATTACATCAGGGATCGGCTCTGAGCACTTTCTTATTTGCAATGGTGATGGACAGGTTGACAGACGAGATTAGACAGGAGTCCCAGTGGACTAAGATGTTTGCTGATAACATTGTGATCTGTAGCGAGAGTAGGGAGCAGGTCGAGGAGACCCTGGTGAGTTGGAGGTTTGCTCTAATGAGGAGAGGAATGAAGGTCAGTAAGAACAAGACAGAATACATGTGTGTGAATGAGAGGGAGGTCAGAAGAATGGTGAGGGTGCAGGGAGTAGAGTTGTTGAAGGTGTATGAGTTTGAATACTTGGGATCAGCAATTCAGAGTAACTGGGATTGTGGAAGAGAGGTAACAAAGAGAGTGCAGGCAGGGTGGAATGGGTGGAGAAGAGTGTCAGGAGTGATTTGTGACAGATGGGTATCAGCAAGAGTGAAAGGGTAGGTCTACAGGACGATAGTGAGACCAGCTATGTTATATGGGTTAGAGATGGTGGCACTGACCAGAACGCAGGAGACAGATCTGGAGGTGGCAGAGTTAAAGATGTTAAGATTTGCACTGGGTGTGACGAGGATGGACAGGATTAGAAATGAGTACATTAGAGGGTCAGCTCAAGTTGGACGGTTGGGAGTCAAAGTCAGAGAGGCGAGATTGCTTTGGTTTGGACATGTGCAGAGGAGAGATGCTGGGAAAAGGATGTTAAAGATAGAGCTGCCAGGCAAGAGAAAAAGAGGAAGGCCTAAGAGAAGGTTTATGGATGTGGTGAGAGAGGACATGCAGGTGGTGGGTGTAAAAGAGCAAGATGCATAAGACAGGATGATATGGAAGAAGATGATCCACTATGGCAACCTCTAACAGGATCAGCCGAAAGATGAAGAAGAAGAAGGAGAAGGTTCCTCCTTCCTTTAATACTCTCTGCACTATCCTGAAGAAGCCCTCTCATGGATACTTGCTGGACGCTCACTGAACTACCTGGGGATTATCTTGGGGCTCCCTCTGTAGGATTTTCTCAAGAATGGGGAAATATGCAAAATGACCTTCTGAAACTTGGTCTCTGAAACCTAAGAAGTTATGAGCCGCCCTCTCCATGAGGAGCTGAAAAAGTGAAAGTCTCTTATCTTTCTGAACGTGAAGCTGAGACCCAGTCTGGCAAGCTAAACAGTGAGTCTGTCTGAAGGTTGAAAAGCAGCCATCACTTGAAGAGGGAAACTTAAGCATCTATACTCTTGTGCCAGAAAGAGTAATGCTTTTCACTAAGATGCAGACGGTACAATAAAGAGGCCTAACAGGCTCAGAAAGCATTAAAACAGCACTGACAAGGATCATGCAACAAAGGCAAAGAGTGCACTCCAACGCAGGAAGAATCCTACACGTCAACCAAATCAACAAGAAAGCAACAACTCCACACAACATAAAAACTTGGTATCATCAAAATATTTATCTGTGCCAAGATAAAAGTCAAGTAGAACTCTAAATAACCAGTAAACAGCCAGAGTATATGTTATATGTTTATCTGTCAGCATCCAGTCTTTTATGTCCATATATTTATATATGGGTTTGTCATACTTCTGTCCTTGTGTTTATCAATAAATTGTATTATTCTGTTTCTTAAAATGAGTGTGCCTAAGTTACCTTGTTATAAGTCTAAAGGCTGGAGACCCCCTCCTACAACAGAGAGAGGTAAGGTAAATAAAGTAGGAGCCTTGTTAAATTATTGGATTAATAACCTGTATTGCAGAAGGCAAAACTGATAATTAACCATGTTAAAATTTCTTTGTCAAATCCCACATTATAATGGTGTCCTAGTGAGTGGCTGTCATATTGATTATTAATCAATCAAAAATTCCTACACATAAATGCGACAGCAGACATTCTTGAGCTAGTATGCTCACCATACAGTACATTAGCTATTAGGTGGTGAAGGGGTGAGAAAGATAGTTAGCCGGTTAGATACTTAGGCTGTGGTGGTTAATTTAGACAGAACATCGGAAAACACCTTACTGTTTTTGAAAGATGCCCAGATGGCACCAGTTTCTACAGCCCAGTGCCCCTGACTCTCTCACACTTTGGGACATAGTGCCCCCAATGGCTTCACCAACACCTCAGAACTATATTTTAATGCACAAGTAAAAGTCACTTATAAATCTACATACTTCCATTTAAGGAACATCGCACACATTCATCCATATGTATGTTTCGCTGCTGCTAAAACACTACTTAATGCTTTTATATTTTCTCGTTTGGATTATTCTAATGATTGATTTAGCAGTCTGTCAAAACGATCCACATAAAATCTTTAAATTGTACAGAATTTAGCAGCTTGTCTTTTGACATATACAGTATAAAGATGAATTATTGGTTCCGTGCCAAGTAAAATTACTTCCAGTTGAAAAGTGCATTCATTTCAAAATTTTGCCTTTAACCTTCAAGGCTAAACTCTCTATAATATTTATCAATTTTGATAATCTCCTCTTGTGGTTTCAAAATACAGGTAAAACCTTTGGCCTTTGTGCCTACACCTGTAATGCTCCTAAACTTTGGAATTTATTTCTGTTCAGAATTATGCAGCTGCAGTGTTTAGCAATGTTCAGATCAAGACTTGAGGCTTTTTTACTTAAAAAAGTTTTAAATTCTGTGTAGTTATTTTTATTCATTCATTGAATACATTTATATCTTGTTCTACTTTGTGTAGTTTCATTTTATATTCACTTTTGTCATCTCATATTTTGTATTTTATGTGCTTTTATGATGTAAAGTGCTTAGACACTTGCTGTGTAATCAGGCACGGAAATACAATCCTTGAATCCTTGTTTTTTCAATAATAAGATGGAGAATTGAGGATGAGAATTGATTGAGAATTCAAGAAAAATACAAGGTAAGTAACCATTCAGGGAAACAAAGGATCCAGGGAGTTGACAAATATGTGATTAGGTGGGCCGGCTTTTTACATAAAAATGGTAAGCAATAATTTGAAATTGAAAGTTGGAGTGATGTTGAAAAGTAAAAAAAAATAACAAAAGGTATGAAAACATGTGACTAGATACTGTATCAGAGTACTCAAAAACCTGTAATGTATAGTCTGGCCCAAGAGGTAGCTGAATAATTTCCTTTTCCAAGTAACAGGACATATATATAAGTATATTGTGGCGAACGGCTGGGGGTGGTACCCAGCCGGGGCACCCAGAAGGACCGAAGGAGGGTTTACGCCTCCACCGGACCACGAGGGGGGCGACCACCCTGGTGGCTATGGGGACCATGGGAAAGGAGCATGGAAGCTCAACCCTATAGGGGCCCGTGGTCACCGCCAGGGGGCTCCCAGATGCCTGGAGAGCCCAGGTCCTCAGCACTTCCACCACACCCGGAAGTGCTGGGGGGACGAAGACCAAGGAGTGCAAGCAGAAGTTTATTTGGAGGCACCTGGAGCATGTCCAGGTGAATATAAAAGGGGCCATCTCCCTCCATTCAATGGCTGGAGTCGGATGGAAGAGGACGGAGCTTGGAGGAGAGGAGCGGAGGTGGTCAGGAAGAGAGAAAGGCATTGTGAGAGTCCAGGACTGAAGGGTGATTGGTACAGGAGTACTGGGTAGTGTGCACTGTAAATAGGACAAAATGTACAATAAACGTGTGTTGGTGTTTGAACCATCTGTGTCTGCCTGTCTGTGTCTGGGCCGCTTACCACAATATATATACAGTATATGGGTGATCCAAAATGAAGTACCACATTTCTCAAGGTCATTGCGCGAGGCAGATGCAGCTGAGTGGGTTGGGGGTCCTCTGATAGGAGATCCCTTGTACTTTTCAGTCTGCAACATGCCTTGGTCTGGTGTGCACCATGCTTCCGCTGTCAAAGTGTTCTTCAAAAACAACAAATCCATTATCACTACGCAACGTGCCATCCGAATGCATTTCAGCATTCCTCCTAACAGTGAAGTCCCAAATAGGGAAACAATTCTTCAGTAGGTGGCTAAAGTTAGATAGACAGGTACAACAGAACAGATAATCTCCAGGCTGTACTCAGACTGTATGAACGCCTAAAAACATCCAAGCTGTAAGGGCATCAATTTTGCAGTGTCCTAGACGTTCAGCACGCAACCATGTCTTAGGCATTTCCAACACATCTTTGAGGAGGATTTTGCATGAGGACCTTAATTTCCATCCATACAAATTGATGGTAGTGTAGGAATTCACTGAGAGAGACTGGGAGAGCCATAGAGAGATGTGTGCGGTTCTGCAAACCGTTCATCAAGTTGCCATCGTCATGTGCAGTGACAAGGCACATTTCCATTTGAATGGTTGCATAAATAAGCAAAACTTTTGCTATTGGGCTGAAACTAACCACTGGGAACTTAATCAAAGACCCCTGTACAGTGAGTGTGTTACAGTTTGGTGCGCCGGGGGGAAGCAATGGCCACCTTCACTTCAAAACGTTACATTGAAATGCTAGAGAACTTTTTGCGGCCCCAACTAGAAGTAATGAATGTGGTGGATGCCTGGTTTCAATAGGATGGAGCAATATCTCTTATGGCACGGAGATCCATGCAAGGTTTGTGGGAGATGTTTTCGGAGAAGCTGATTTCCCTGTGCGGCAATGTTGGGTGGCCTTCATGTTTGCCTGATCTCGCTCTGTGCGATTTCTTCTTGTGGGGCAATTTCAAGTCGAAAGTATACACACACCAACCTCAAAACCTTGAAGCCCTCAAAGATGCTGTTCGCCACGAAATCACAGCTATTTCCCTTAAAATGGCCGAACGAGTCATGCGAGTATTCAGAAGTCGTCTCAAAGAGTGTATCTCTAATAATGGCGACTGCCTTGAAGACATCATTTTTAAAACACAGTGAGAAAAATCTATTTTGTATACCCTTTCTTGTTTCATAATGAAATGTATTTAATCTTGTAGCATTTTTGTACAATGTGCAAGAGCACCTAAGTTTTAAATTGTAGTACTTCTTTTTGGCTCACCCTATATATATATATATATATATATATATTGTAGTCGTGCAAGGTATAACACGAGATCCAAAATAAATGTTGGCGTACCAGCTGGGTTTCCCATTTAATTAATAAATGAAAAGTACAACAAAATGCTTTCTCGGCCCTGGTTTCAGGTCTGGATTAGTGCTCTGTCTCTATTTGAGTTTTTTTCCAAATGAGACGCCACCTTCCGGGAAACATAAAGTCCTCAGATATATAGATAGTCCTTCAACCAGAAGAGGTGGAGTGACGTAACCTCAGTGGTGGTCTTGTCACAGGTGTCTGGTCACACTTATAGGTAATCTAACTTAGACACCATTAAAATATCCGACTACGCCACCCAGTTTTATTAAGAGACTGGGAACTCCTGAAATTTACCAATAATAGCACACAGGTTTCTTTAAATTGGGCGGTGAGTAAACACACAATGAAAGACACAACAGTAATTTCAGAAAAAGGCAACAGTAAGTTCTATTGTACAAGACAATATAAGGTACATTAAAAAGATAAACGAACATAACAGAACCTAAACATATCAGGAATTAATTTCCCTTTTTTAAAAGGAAAATACACAGTCCACACTCTAAAAGTCCGTAAAAACAAGAATTGGAGGATACAACTTTTAGTGGTGCAAAGTCCAGTTTGGGCACTGTGTTACCCCAACACTTAATTGTTCATGGATGCACTCTGTTCCCCAGCAGAAGTTGTGTCAAATTGTTGACTCCCTGTCAGTGTCTCTTCGTTGTTCCTTTTTCTTCCACTCTGGGCTCCTTGTGTTGCTGGGACCTAGGCACGCCTCATTCCTCGTCTGTCAGCTTCGCTTGGTCCTCTCATGCGGCTTCCCTCTTGCACTGGACACACAACTGGCGTCTCCTGGTGGAGCCGTCTCTTCCTCCCTGGAAGTAAATGTTGCCGTCCTTGTGCCTCACGTCGTGCCAGCCAGGTACCCTTGTCTGCCTGCGAGCCCCTGTGCCCTGTCCGAGTGTCTTGGCAGCGTTTCCTGTGGGTTCTCCCCCCTGCCTTCTGCTGGCCAGCAGTTTATATTTACTTCAGCCCCTGCTGTTGTCAGTCCTGGACAAACAGTTTAATCAATGGCACATCTAAATTGCCTGGGTTTAACAATTAATAAAAACACAAGTTAACAGAATGTATGGTTACCAAACATTAATAAGTACAGATATGCTGATTAGGAACCAATATTTCCAAGCCAGGTAAATACAGGCATCTACCAAGGCCAGACTTCAAAGCAGTGACTCCCTTGCAAGACAGCAAATACCATTAATAAGTACAGACATGCTGATTAGAAACCAATATTTCCAAGCCAGGTAAATACAGACATTCTTCTAAGGCCAAACTTCAAAGCAGTGACTCCCTTGCAGGACAGCAAATACCATTAATAAGTACAGACAGCCTTTTAACTTCTCACCCCCCAGTCCCAACAGTGGGTGCCTAATGGAACCACCCAGTGCACAAAAAAAATGTAAAAGTGTCCCCCTCTGACATCCTTCTATGTTCTGTGTGAACAGAATGATACAATACCATTAGTGATAGTGCCCCCTCTTGTTTCGGGGTGGTATTGCTTAGCAAGAGCACCCCGTCTTATCCCAGGGTGGTACCACATACCTTTTAACTCACTAAACTAAATCAGGAAATAGCTAGAAATATGGTTATAGTTTGAGAACATGACCATGTTTGAAAATCATTAATATCAACTTTCAAGATAGTTGAACTGATTTTTGACAGTCAAGTAGAAAAGGAGATATGTGGATTTACATACATGGTTGCAATTTACAATGACTGAACTATTAACTATATAATCTAAAATAACTTCAAAGATTTCAACTAAATTCAGGATATTTGAAAGATTTATTGGAGCATTGCCTAACACTAAAATAATGTCATCAAGATACAGCTACAGCATACAATATAACAGTTACCTTCACATGTTTAGGCTAGCCAAGGATTATACTGGTATATTGCCAAGTCCAGAGCACAGGGGAATAAAGCAGGAGTGAAGTATTCCAGAAAATTCAACCTGACAATTTCCTAGATGCAATGCAATTCTATTTATGCTTAATTGCACTCTTCACTGACAACACGCTTAGAGCACCTAAACAGAATTAAAGATACAACACACCAAAAGAAAAGTACATAACCACAACATTTAAATACATAAGCACCCATATTTAAATAAAAACATTTTAAAATGTATCCACAATCTTTTGGCTAAATCAATGTCAGAATTTTAATTAATAAGAGATAAAAACAGTTAATATTTGGGAAAAAGTACTAGTATCCATCTGCTCAACACACCCTCCTCACTTGTGAGTACGTTTCCATCTTTATCCATTATCACCCTAATCTGTTGCACATCTTTCCCAGCTCTGTCTAGCCAATCGGTACAGGTCATTTTCTCCCTTTTAAGTGTCCAACCTCTCATACAATTCATCATACGCCTTTTCTTTAGCCTTCGCCACCCCTCTCTTCACCTTGCGCCTTATCTCCTTGTACTCTTGTCTACTTTCTGCATCTCTCTGACTATCTCACTTCTTCTTTGCCATCCTCTTTCTCTGTATACTCTCCTGCACTTCCCCATTCCACCACCAGGTTTCCTTTTCCTCCTTCCTCTGTCCAGATGTCACGCCAAGCACCCTTCTTGCTGTCACCCTTACTACATCTGCTGTAGTTTCCCAGCTGTCTGGTAATTCTTCACTACCACCCAGGTGCCTGCCTCACCTTCTCCCTAAACTCAACCTTGCAGTCTTCCTTTTTCAATTTCCACCATTTAATCCTTGGCTCTGCCTTCACTCTCTTCCTCTTCTTGATCTCCAATGTCATCCTACAGACCACCATCCTATGTTGCTTAACTACACTTTCTCCTGCCACCACTTTGCAGTCTTCAATATCCTTCAGATTGACTCTTCTGTATAGGATATAATCTACCTGTGTGCATCTTCCTCCACTCTTGTACAAAACCCTATGTTCCTCCCTCCTCTTAAAATACATTTTCACCACAGCCATGTCCATCCTTTTGGCAAAATCCACTATCATCTGACCTTCTTCATTCCTCTCCTTAACACCATACCTATCCATCACTTCCTCGTCTCCTCTGTTCCCTTCACCAACATGCCCACTGAAATCCGTTACAATCATCACTTTCTGTCCCTTTGATGCATTGTTCATCACTTCATCCAAACCATTACAAAAATCTTCTTTCTCCTCCATTGCACACCCAACTTACGGGGCATATGCACTAACAACATTCATCATCAAGTCAAGTCAAGTTGGGGAGCATGCACTGTGTAACAGAAGGCACTATATAGGCGCCTGACCCGACACAGATGGACACAGTGGCACGTATAAAACCAATAGACTTTTATTTTCTTCACCCGTGGGCGCACGTCTTCCCCGTGACCCACAGGCAATACACAGTCCAGGTATTGCTGGTAGGTGAGCAAGTGATCATGGATCCTATTGAGAACGACCCTAGCAAGGAACTTACCCGACACCGAGAGCAGTGTTATCCCCTTGTAGTTGCTGCAATCCAGGCGATCACCCTTCCCTTTCCAGTCAGTTGAGATGATGTCAGTCTCCCAAATGGAAGCAAAGATTGTTTGCAATGCCAGGAGGACAGCCTTACCACCAGCCTGGAGAAGTTCACCCCGGATACCACAGGTCTCTGCAGCCTTTCCCCCCCCTCAGTTGGTTCATCACCTGTGCAATCTCAGTGAGATTGGGTGGTTCACAGCTAATTGGAGGATCAGCCTCAAGAACCGTGGACCCAGAGATATCCAACGTCCTAGCTGGAGGATCAGCTTTGAACAACTGCTCAAAGTAGCCAGCCCAGCGGGTCACAACTGCAGTGTCATCCGTAAGGACCGTTCCATCAGCTGCTCTCTGATGTGACATCACATCATCACACCTCCAATTTCCAGCTTCATAATCATTACTCTGTCTGACACTCTTTTCACCTCCAAAACACTCTTGACATACTGTTCCTTCAGAATAACCCCTACCCCATGCCTCCTCCTTAATCCACAACATGATAGAACAATTTGAATCCAACTCCGATCAACCTGGCCTTACTCCCCTTCCATTTAGTCTCTTGCACGCACAATATATCAACCTTCCTTCTCTCCATCATATCGGCTAACTCTCTCCCCTTACTTAATAAAAAAAAAAAAAATGTGAATTTCCCCTTGGGATTAATAAAGTATCTATCTATCTATCTATCTATCTATCTATCTATCTATCTATCTATCTATCTATCTATCTATCTATCTATCTAGTCATACTGGCCAACATTCAAAGTACCTACCCTCCACTCTCTTTACTTTCCTCATCTCCTCCTGCCTCCGGACACGTCTCCCCCCTCTTCTTCTCCTTCTTCTTCTCCTTCGGCCAGCAGTAGCCCAATTTCCGCCAGCACCCTGTTGGCTAACAGTACTTGTGGCAGTCGTTGTTAACCTGGGGCTCAACTGATCCGGTATGGAAATTTGTATTGTTGTCTCCTAAATGGTCTTAATCCCTAATACTTACCTAATAATCCAAGGTCTTTAATAATATTATTTCCCTTTGTAAGGCAGTATGAATTATACAGTTAGGTCCATAAATATTTGGACAGAGACAGCTTTTTTCTAATTTTGGTTCTGTACATTACCACAACAAAACGATTGCATAAAAATGTGAGGCAACTAAAGCATTTTTTTAACACAATCCCTTCATTTCAATTGGACAATTGACTCAAATGCTATTTAATGGGCAGGTGTGGGCAAGTCCGTTGTTACGTCATTATCAATTAAGCAGATAAAAAGCCTGGAGTTGATTTGAGGTGTGGTGCTTGTATGTGGAAGATTTTGCTGTGAACAGACAACATGCGGACAAAAGAGCTCTCCATGCAGGTAAAAGAAGCCATCCTTAAGCTGCGAAAACAGAAAAAACCCATCCGAGAAATTGTTACAATATTACAAGTGGAAAAATCTACAGTTTGGTACATCCTGAGAAAGAAAGCAAGCACTGGTGAACTCAGCAACGCAAAAAGAACTGGATGTCCATGGAAGACAACAGTGGTGGATGATCGCAGAATCATTTCCATGGTGAAGAGAAACCCCTTCACAACAGCCAACCAAGTGAGCAACACTCTCCAGGGGGTAGGCGTATCGATATCCAAGTCTACCATAAAGAGAAGACTGCATGAAAGTAAATACAGAGGGTGCACTGCAAGGTGCAAGCCACTCATAAGCCTCAAGAATAGAAAGGCTAGATTGGACTTTGCTAAAGAACATCTAAAAAAGCCAGCACAGTTCTGGAAAAACATTCTTTGGACCAAGATGAAACCAAGATCAACCTCTACCAGAATGATGGCAAGAAAAAAGTATGAAGAAGGCGTGGAACAGCTCATTATCCAAAGCATATCACATCATCTGTAAAACACGGTGGAGCCAGTGTGATGGCTTAGCCATGCATGGCTGCCAGTGGCACTGGGTTACTAGTGTTTATTGATGATGTGACACAGGACAGAAGCAGCTGAATGAATTCTGAGGTGTTCAGAGACATACTGTCTGCTCAAATCCAGCTAAATGCAGTCAAATTGATTGGGCTGCGTTTCATGATACAGATGGACAATGACCCAAAACATACAGCCAAAGCAACCCAGGAGTTTATTAAAGCAAAGAAGTGGAAAATTCTTGAATGGCCAAGTCAGTCACTTGATCTTAACCCAATTGAGCATGCATTTCACTTGTTGAAGACTAAACTTCAGACAGAAAGGCCCACAAACAAACAGCAACTGAAAGCCGCTGCAGTAAAGGCCTGGCAGAGCATTAAAAAGGAGGAAACCCAGCATCTGGTGATGTCCAGGCTGTCATTGCCAGCAAAGGGTTTCCAACCAAGTATTAGAAATGAACATTTTATTTCCAGTTATTTAATTTGTCCAATTACTTTTGAGCCCCTGAAATGAAGGGATTGTGTTAAAAAATGCTTTAGTTGCCTCACATTTTTATGCAATCGTTCTGTTCACCCCACTGAATTAAAGCTGAAAGTCTGCACTTCAACTGCATCTGAGTTGTCTCATTTAAAATTCATTGTGGTAATGTACAGAACCAAAATTAGAAAAAAGTTGTCTCTGCCCAAATATTTATGGACCTAACTGTATATGTCCTGAACAGAAGGGAGCTGTGTGACCATAACATTCTGAGCCAACATCACTAATCCCTGCAGGGCCTTGTAGTTCTGGGATGGTTAGACAGAATGTGATACAACCAGTGAAGGTGGACTCCAGTATCCACCAGTTGAGTTCAGTGAGCACAGATGGGAACATCCAGGCTATCAGACATTTGAAAAACTAAAGGTACTGATGAGCCACATAACTATAACTGAGATATGCTGTGCACACTTCAGTTCTTCAGTAACATCACTTCAAGAAATTCAAGCTGGTAATACTTTTAACAGTATCTTTCCTGATAGAGAGAGTATGCTCTGTCTTTTGCACCCTGAGATCCTCCATTAAATGAGAGACTGTTGTTCTGGCTCCACTAGATCAGAAGGCAAATGCTATCTCATCACTGTTATTGTTATGAGCAAATTTACTAATGGAGTTAGATCTATAGCATGAAAAATGGGTACAGTGAGGTATCACCACAATACACTTTTCCTGGTCAAATCAGGTTGACACCATCTCTGACTGTAATTTTACATTTTAATTAATAATAATTTTGGCAGATAAATAGCCCTCTATTCTCAGTAAAGAAAGTGATCATTTGACAATGACAAGGTTTTTCTTCTGATTTATTAATCAAATGATTATTGCTATATTAAAACAGAAGTTCAGGTAAAGACTGATGATGGAAAATATATAACTTTTAAGACAGAGCCTGCTTTGTTTTGGACAGTTGATTTATTCAATTCTTCTGCCAAAAAAAAAATACTATCAACTGAGTTTTTGTACCTTATCAGCATGGTGATGAATTACTGGCTTTCATCTAATATTGATGTCAAAAATAATTAAATAATGTCAACAGAAGTAAACTTAAATAATGAACTCTTGGTACATAAACAGATACAAGTACATTTATTGGACATGGAAAATATTAACCTTAAATTCCAAAGAAAGGTCTAGTAAAGTGATTCTATGTTCACTCAAGAAATTAATAGACAGAGAAAAAGACTCAAGTGAAAGTAATCTGCTCTGCCTAAATGTTTTATTTTATATTGTATTCAGATAGAATGCAGAAGGGCCATTGTCTAGCACTTTACTCAACTTACTTGGAAGTTACAGTAGTTGTATGGAAATGATGTGCGTAATTAGTCAAAGGCTGCTACAAGAAATGGTTTGGATAATTTCTCTTGGTATAAAAGTGTATCCTGTTTCCTAGTGAAATTTCCACTTGTAATTTTACTCATCAGAACAATAACATCAAATCACCCTTCTTGTCAAGGCATCATTAAAAATTAATAAATGGGGGGAAAATGTTACTTTTGCTCATGAACAGATTTCTTATAAAAATTCTAACCTTCTTTTATATTTAAATGTCCAATGACAAAAAACTCAGCATAAACATATGAAGTAACTTGCAGTTATCATTCAGAATTCGTCAACATGTCTAACCAATCCCTGTGGTTTTGGAGGATTCTCGGTAACCTCTATTGTTTTGCCTCACAAAAAAAAATGCACAAAATAAATGATGTTTCACTTTCAACATTTCACTTCTAAAATTCATGCTGTAACCCAAGAAAGAGTTTATTTCACATCTGGGCATGTTTTCAAGTACAAATTCCTCAAGCATCTGCCTGTAATTTGATATTTAAATAAGATCACTAGTGAAAAAAAAATCACCTGATTTATTACCATATACAGTGGAACCTCGGTTCACGAACGTCCCGGAACACGTACAAGTTTGCCAAACTTTTGCATCTGTTCACGACCACACATTCGGTATACGAACAAGCCAGTTTCCTTTTTGGTTTGTACGTGTTCAGTCTCTCCCTGTGCATTTCCTGTGCAGTGAACGAGTGAGCAAGGGAGAGAGAGCGAGAGAGAGCGACACACACACGAGATAGAGACACACACACAGGTGCGTGAGAGAGAGAGACACACACACAGGCGTGCGAGAGACACACACACACAGGCGTGCGAGAGAGAGAGAGAGACACACACACACAGGCGCACGAGGAAGAGATACACACACACACAAACAGGCGCGCGAGAGAGAGATATACACACACACACAAACAGGCGCGCGAGAGAGAGACACACACACGCAGGCGCACGAGAGAGAGATACACACACACAGAGGCGCACGAGAGATACACACACACACAAACAGGCGCGCGAGAGAGAGAGACACACACACACACACAGGCGTGTGTGAGAGAGACACACACTAGAGAGAGAGTGAGCAAGTGAGCGAGAGAGAGAGGGCTGGATGCATATGGTAGAGAAGGCAGTTAAAGAATGCATTGGGCTTGTTTTTGTTTTCACTTCCGTTTACAGCGATCGGTTTGTAGCGTGCATTGTTGCAATGTTACTTTTCTTGGTGGTTTATTAAATTACAGATTTTTCAAATGTTCATTTTTTTCCCTGTTCTTAAAACTCATTAAAAAAAAGTGTTTTTAGCGAGCAGTTCGTAGCGCTATAGTGTGAACTATTGCAGTGTTAGTTTTCTCTGTTGTTCAAGGTTTTCTCAGTGTTATTCAATGTTTTTATTTACATTTAGTTTACTATTACGCTGTGCATTCTATGGTATAATTAACTATATTTGTGCTTAAAAACTTAAAAAAATATATTTACATACAATTCGTATGGTCTGGAACGGATTAATTGTATTTACATACAATCCTATGGGGGAAATTACTTCGGTTGATGACCAAATCGGGTTACGACCAGAGTTTTGGAACGAATTATAGTTGTAAACCGAGATTCCACTGTAATATGTGTGGACATATTCTTGAGCCATCAGGTATGTGTTGTGGTTTTCTGGTTGTTAATTATAATGACAACCTTGATGAACACAATTCTACAGATACATTGCAGATATAATTAAACTGAATTCTCCATGACGCATGGAGCGTGTGTACTCTCATTTGACGGAATCAATACACAGGAAAAGGAGGTTGCTAGGTAACGGCAGGAGGGGAGTTGGCAAGTGACTATCTTTATAATGAGTTTTCCTGTGGGAAGAAAAACATGGTGATGTTCATGATGGTCCTTTTTGGTGTGTCTTTGTGTGAAAAATATGCAGCATGTTACATTTTAAAAAACACACTGTACTTCCATGATGATGTGAATGAGAGGCATAAAACAGAATTGATTTTACTGATGTGTAGGGGATTACCTGCATTACATTGCTGCTGAAAGTAACACAGGTAAACAAATAAATGTAAATAAGTCTGTAACCAATTATGTTCCATGTTTTCTATTCCAGAAAATCTTTAAACACCTAAAAATTCTTTTTAATAGCTTTCACTTTTCACAATTGCAAAATCACCAGAGAAACTCATTTTAGCGTCAAATTTATGAAACTGTATGCAAATTGAAACTGCCCTGTTTAACTTTCCAGTATAGGGAATGCACTCTTAACATTTATGATTAAATTGTGATGTGTCAGATATTCATAATGAGGAGCCAAATCATTTTTTCAGTGAATCTGGCAAAGCTGCAAAGATGTGGAATTTTGTAGACTCTGCTTTATGAATAAACAGCTTGAAACTCTTTCTTTTCTTTTCTTTTTTTTTTCTTTTCTTAAGCTTGTTGAAGTTTTAAGCATGGACTGTTTAATGTAGGCAGGTTGTCACTGACTGCATGGTTGTAAATTAGTAAGGCAAGCTTGTAACAATGATATAACACCTTCATAACTGGCTAGCTTTTCAACTCCACTCACTGTTTTTGTCTCTCTGACACTGATAAAATTGTTGGTGTCTCAACGACACTTACCGTACATGCCTGTTGCTTCATGATACCAGCAATAAATTATTTATATTGGATTTATAACATAAACTTCAGAATTTTTAGATGATGTTACCCTTACTAGAGCAGTCTTTTTCAGTTACTGTTTGGGAGCTCTGTTTATAAAATGTCATATTTCAGCAATAAGTCTGTTTAATAATTGTATTCTTCAAATTATCTATTTATAGTGGCATTTTGTGGAGTAGATGATGATACTACAGCTGAGAGTAAACCTGCCAAATAGCTCTTCTACAGTATTTACAATTTAATTTCAATTAAACGCATAGTCTGCTGTACTTGATTGAAGTATGGGATTAGTAAGATGGAGGATAAAGAGTGATCAAAAGCAGGAGGTGCAGAGTGCAAGATCTATGCAGCTATCAACACTCAGAAGTCATATAAATACTCTATGAGAACATCAGTAACACCAGAAGGCTCCAAGTAAACAAACTATACAACCATTATATTAAATACTATATTGTAGAGAATCTGTGAAAATGGGACTTTTTTAATACAAAAATACTGTCCTTAAAATAATAAAAACATGAAACTGAGGAGAACAGATTGCTCAACCATCTGTACCATCACTCTTTTCTCACATTGCACATTTTGACTGACATGAAGCTTTATTCATAAGGGCCTGTTTGAATACAGGAATGTAGAGGTGATTCATTTCATAGCTTAGAGACACTGACAGTAAATGACTGTGAAGGAGAACATGCTTTATGTTGCGTGTTTTCTGTTAACCAGAAAAATCCCCATTGGCTCCAGCAAAGCAAATTTATCTTAGGTACAGAGAATCACAGTAAAAAGTCACTCAATTAGTTTGATGACACCTGTCTGTGTATTCCAATTGATTTGCAATAAATATATCTCTCTTGTTTATCATTAAACTGTGAAGATCAAGCAGCTGTCAAAATAACACAAAAGGAAAAAAAAAATAATTTCATTATCATTGAAGATCCCATTGTGCATGGCCAATTTTATCATTAGGAAATGTAAAATACTGTAAACTACTCCTGTTTCCATTATCCTATTACCTAAAACTGAACAGTTTCATATGAAGAAGATTGGGAATGATAATTTTAAAAGACTTAAAATTTCAAGACAGTTAAAATGTCCATGAACGGCAGAAATTATTTCCTACTTACACCACAACGTTGGCTGATATCACAAATATCCATCCATCCATTATCCAACCTGCTGAATCCGAACACAGGGTCACGGGGGTCTGCTGGAGCCAATCCCAGCCAACACAGGGCACAAGGCAGGAACCAATCCCGGGCAGGGTCCCAACCAACCACAAGACACACACAAACACCAAGCACACACTAGGGCCAATTTAGAATCACCAATCCACCTAACCTGCATGTCTTTGGACTGTGGGAGGAAAGCCACACAGACACGGGGAGAACATGCAAACTCCACACAAGGAGGACCCGGGAAGCGAACCCAGGTCCCCCAACTGTGAGGCAGCAGCACTACCCACTACGCCACCGTGCCGCCCCATCACAAGTATTATGTGAAGAAATCTTAAACTTTACACGGTTAAGCTTAATTACATTATTTGATCAATATTTTGGCAAAAAAAGGTTAGGGTAAACAAACATTTTGATTCAGACACAATGTGTAACATCGGGTACAGTATATACTGAAAAAGTTCCTTCACAAAACAGTGCCATTCTATATAGTTAAGCACGGTGCGGAGATTTCAGGTATTAGGGTTTGAATTCCCAAACCCATATCTACAGTAACTTTATTTAAGGTTTCAATGTTCTGTTTGTGTCCACATGTGATTTTTTTTCCAGGATGTGAATGGTTGGTTGAGTAGCAACTCCAAATTGACCTGGTGGAGGTTAACTGGGGTACCATGTGATGAACTGAAAAACAAATTCTACACAGTATCTAAGGTAACAACCACCCTGATAGAAAAGCAAAGAAGAAAAACATCACCATCTCAATGCATCTTATAACTCTGTAACAAATATTATGAGAATTTCGAAACAGGTCAAAGCCTTTCCAAAGTTAAGTGAGCATCTCCACTATCAAAACAATACAACCTAGTAGTTACACCTGATTTAACATTTAAAACACATTTATTTATTTGTGAAAGAATCATGTCTTTCTATGCTAATGGAATACATAATAACTTCTCCTTAAATATATATATATATATATATATATATTGTCACACACGCGTGCTTGGGGAGCAGCTGACGGGCTCAAAGATGAGTGACAACACAAAGAAAGCAGGCTTTGTACAGGGCAATAATATCTTTCTCTCTCATTCAACAGAAAAATAGAAGAATAAACGCATCATTTTGAAGACTGGCAGACGATTCCACGCAAACCATAACAAAGCATTACTTCTGACCACAACTGATGACTGCACTTCCGGCTTCAACGTTCCATGTCATTTCCGCTCAACCCTTTTCCTAACATTCCCTCTGTATCTAATTACCTGCCAGCTTCACTATAAAAATCCATTCACTTACTAAAATGTTGTCCTCCGTTCGATTCTCTTTGAATGTATCTTTCAGGAAACGCTGCTTTGGACCTTACACTACACAGGGCTAACACCCCAAATCTTTATGAGTGTGTTGTCTCTCATTATTTCTTCACAGATTGGCATAGTTGGCAGGATTTAGAATGTTCGAGGAAGGATGACTGAAGAACAGAACCTGAATGCCGTCCTAGAGACCATTCTCACGGAGCTACAAACCATTAAACTCCAAGTCGGAGAAACCCATACGCAGTTGGCAGAGGCAGAGGCAAGGATCGCCACGGCAGAGGTGGTAAGACTGGAGGCTGCTCGGCCTCCCCCTCCTCCTTTGGTTGCTTTTTCGGAGGGGGATGACATAGTGTAGAATCCTGCTTGCTAGTTTTCAAGCGCACTGCAGCTCATAACTAATGGCCGAAGGCGTAGTGGGCTAACATACTTGCAGCGTATTTAAAGAGGAACGCGCAGCGGGCCTACTACGATCTCCCCGAGGAGGAGGCTGCCGAATACAACACCCTTAATAGAACATTATATAAACTCTACGGCATCACCTTGGGCCAGCAGGTGAGAGAATGGAGGCGCTGGAAATTTGATGTAGATAAACCTGCCTGATCTCAAGCTTTCGAGATCTGGAGTAAGATCACTCGCTGGCTAAGGCCAGATGAGAATAATGCACGACAGGTTGTAGAACAACTTGTCTGTGAAACACTAATTAATACAATACCAGACTTCCTCGCCCAGCAGGTTCGTAAACATGAATATAGGAATATAGATGCCCTTATAGAGGTTGTCGAGCATCATCTGGCGGTCGCCAAGATGGGGGGATTCAAACGGGCTGCTCATGGAACCTGACAGGTACATGTCGCTACTTCTAAGTCCACCCGTCGAACATCAGAGGCTCCGGTTAAGCCGAAGGAGAAACAGCCCAGTCTTCCCCACTGTTTTAAGTGTGGGGAGCTGGGACATATAATAACCTGTTGTCCTCTGTCTGCAGAACCAATGGACTGTTCCTGGGCCCGAGGAGAGGTACTGTGCTTTGTCTAATCCCCTTTCTTCACCTAATACGGGAGTGGTTTTGGTAAATGGACAAAGCGTGCTCACTATGTTTGATTCCGGGAGCAGCAGCTCCATTGTTGCTCGCCGTTTTGTCCTACCACAACAGTTTACAAGGGCAAAAACCAGTGTGTCTTGTATACATGGAAAGACCGGGTATTATCGGTCCGCAAGGAATGCTATCATTTCTGTAGATGGGCAGCCCACACAGGATTCCATACCACAAGGACCCCACTTTGTTTTGAAAAACGATCTGTTGTATCAAGTAGCGTAACATGAGGGCGAGGTGAGGTTATTGTTACTAGTCCTGCGAGCCTTCTGGCGGAAGGTTTGCAACTCACTCACGCCCACCTCTTAGGAGCCCATTTGGGCACCGAAAAAACATTGGAGCGGATCAATCTCCGATTCTTTTGGCCGGGAATAAATGAGGAGGTCTGCTGATTTTGTCAGTCTTGTCCGGACTGCCAACTTTGCCAGATTCCACGAAGGGACCGTGCTTCTCTTATTCCTATTCCCCTGGTTGATGTTCCCTTCAAAAGAATCGGCATCAATATTGGAACTCTCATCCAAAGGACATAAATAAATATTAGTAGACTATGCTACTCGGTACCCAGAGGCCATCCCCCTGCCTACGGCTAATTCAAAAATATCACACGGGAACTTATATGTCTGTTTTCGTGGGTGAGAATCCCGAAAGAAGTCCTTACGGACCTAGGAACCCAAATTCACATCAGATACGTTCAAGGAGGTTGCCAAGTTACTCCACACTAAGCATCTTAAAACGTCTGTATATCACCCCCAAACTGATAGGTTGGTAGAATGCTTTAATCAGACACTGAAACAGATGCTCTGCAAGGTAGTCACAGAGGAAGGGAGAAACTGAGATCAGTTGCTCCCCCTCATAATTTTTGCATATCAGGAGGTGCCACAAGCCTCCACAGGGTTCTCCCCCTTTGAGTTATTGTATGGGCCCGAGGCACTTTGAACATAGTAAAAGTAGGGTGGGAGGCGGAGGCTCTCCCCTTCACCAATATTTTAGAATATATTGCTCAATTACGCAATGGATTTGCAAGAATTCAGCCCATTTTAAAAGAGCACATAGAGAAGGCTCAATCAACGCAGTCCCAACAATATAACAAAAATAGCTCCCCTTGGGAATTTCACCCCCAAGACTGAGTTATGGTACCCGTGCCCACTTCCCACTCAAAATTGCTGGCTCATTGGCAGGGTCCTTTCAAAGTTAAGGAGAGAAAAGGGCTTGTAGATTATTTGGTAAAACAACCAAATTGTTGACTGAGAGAGTGGGTGTATCATGTCAACTTGTTGAAACCGTGGAAGGACAGGGACTCCGCTGCTTTCTCTGGTCAATCCCAGTCCCTTTTCTCGGAAAAAATGTCCCTTAACTTTGGTTCCAATTTGACACTACAACAAAGACAGGAGCTGGAATCTGCCATCCTGTCATTCCCCAAAATGGTCAGCGAGTCATCTGGCCGGACTGCCTTGATTCAGCATGACATTGTGACTGAGCCTGGGGCAATCGTCAGGGAGCAGCCCTATTGCCTCCCGGAAGCAAAACGTGCAGAAGTGGAGTTAGAGATTAGATGAATGCTGGATCTGGGTGTTATTGAAGAAAGCCACAGTCCCTGGTCCAGTTCTATCGTCCTAGTCCGAAAACCCGATGGGTCCTGAAGATTCTGTAATGACTTCAGACGACTTAATCAGGTCTCCAAGTTTGATGCATATCCTATGCTCCGAGTAGACGAACATCTCGAGAGGTTAGGTAATGCACAATACCTGACTACTCTTGACATGACATGACAAAGGGTACCTGGAAAATTCCTTTAATGGAATCTGCCAAAGAAAAAAATGTGTTTAGTATCCCTAGTGGACACTGGCAGTACAAGGTCCTCCCATTTGGACTGTACGGGGCAACAGCGACCTTCCAGCATCTGGTAAACAGAGTGCTAAAGCCCCACAGGTCGTACTGCGCCGCCTATCTGGATGACGTAGTCATCTTTTCCGGCACCTGAGATGAACATGTATTACAGGTTTACACAGTTTTGTCGATGTTAGCCTGTGCTGGGCTTTGTATTAACCCAAAGAAATGTTTTTTTGGGCTAAAAGAAGCCAAATATTTAGGCTACCTGGTGGGCAAGGGAACCACAGTGCTCCAAAGTCGATGCCGTACTAAACTGGCCCCGTCTGATGACTAAGTGACAAGTACAAGCCTTTCTTGGGTTAGCAAGCTATTACTGCCAGTTCGTACCTCGTTTCTTAGAAAGGGCTTCACCCTTGACTGACCTAACAAAGAAGAGCGCTCCTTTTAATGTGGTATGGGATGAAAAACAGAACGAGCATTTAGTGACTTGAAAAACACCCTTATTTCAGCACCTATATTGGGAACCCCTGATTTCTCTTATCCTTTTATTCTCCAGACCGATGCTTTGGACACAGGTTTAGGTGCCATGCAGAGCCAAAGTATTGATAGTGCTGAACACCCCGTAATGTACTTGAGCCGGAAACTGTTTGACCGGGAGACAAGGTATGCGGTGGTAGATCAGGAGGCCCTCATGATCAAATGGGCAGTGACCCAGCTGCAGTACTACCTGTTAGGCCGTGACTTCACTCTGATCACTGATCATGCTGCGTTGCAGTGAATGGTGGTGCACAAGGAATCAAATCACACACGTGCTTGGGGAGCAGCTGACAGGCTCAATGTCGCGTAACAACACAAAGAAAGCGGGTTTTGTACAGGGCGATAATATCTCTCTCTTTCATTCAACAGAAAAACGGAAGAATTAACGCACCTTTTTGAAGACTGGCAGACGATTCCATGCAAACAAAGCCATAACCTCCGACCCCACCTGATGGCTGCACTTGCGGCTTCAATGTTCCACTTCATTTCCGCCAGACTGTTTTCCAAACATTCCCTCTGTATCTAATTTCCTGCCAGCCTCACTATAAAAGTCCATTCACCTACTGAAATGTTGTCCTCTGTTTGATTCTTGTTGAATGTATCAGTCGGGAAAGGCTGCTTTGGACCCTACACTACACAGGGCTAACAATCTTTATGAGTGTGTTGTCTCTCATTATGTCTTCACAATATGTATATGTACATATAAAGCACACAGTATATATGAAAGTGTCTTAAAACTACAGTCAGACTTTAATACCTTACCCCTACCCAGTTGATAGAGAACCATATAGATTAAAAGCCCATTATGTGATAATTCTTCACGTATATTAAGACATCAACTCATTAAAAACATAGAGGAAGATGAGACCATTTTAAAACAACATTAATTAATCCTTGGCTATTTCTGAAAAAGCTTTGCACCAATTCCTCATAAGAAAAAATTGACTATTTGTAAGTTTTAAATAATTGTTAGATACCATTTTTTCCCATTGACTTGAAGAAAGAGGTTTTGGATTCTGACAAATATGGAAATATTTTTCCTAAAAAGGTGTGAAACATTCTCAAATAATATGGCCAATATGGCTAATGAAGCCAGAGCATGATGAACATTATTCTATGTTCTTTTTCACAAAACGAAGAAGAGTGAATATTATAAATACAAACATTAGAAAAAGAATTCTATTTTCAGCTGAAACATTAATTGAAAGTCCTTTTACCTTCATTGCCTAAAATTGCCTACTGTATGGTGAAATTAGATGACAAATACTGTCAATATCTTTGCAATTATTAGAAAAAATTTAATTATAGCTAGATGTTAAAAATTGTACATAAAGAATTGTGTGTTCTTGGAAGTCTACATTTGACTTGTGTTTTGCAAAAGGATGTAAAGACATTCTCACAATGTAGGTCTCTAAAGGTCCGAACACCAAATGGCTTTCCGTTATTTCAACAATGTGTAAGACGACTGCAATATATTATCATCAGGATTAAATATATGATTAATCTTTGCCTTAAGGTGTTTCCTAAATCAGTCCCACATTTTAAGTCTGTAGTGTACAATCTGTCTGCAAAGTATAAAAAGTGAGCTTGAATAAAATTTATTTTCAAAAGCTAACCATGCAAGTGCAGTTCTTTTTCTTTCTGATTTCTTTTCATATCCTTAAGGTATGAATATTTACAACTTAGTAATAAAACTGGAAATTGCATAATGCCATCTTACCCTTTGCTTTGTATCTTTCCAGAGTTGTCTTTGTAATTGGTAGCTTTTTTACAGTATATTCCCAATGAACAAATGAGATCTGTTAATATTCTGAAAGAGACACCTATTACTGCCTTACTTAATACATTCTATCATAATACAGAAATTAAATTTTAAATGGATCTTTATATTTTCTTGTGACATTATTTCAGGGAAATCTGAGCTTTCTTGATAATGAACAAAATGAATCTAGTTTAACCTGGCATGCAAGAGAGATGATTGCAAAAAAGTGCATTCTTATTCAGATTAATTTTGAATCCTGCGGAATTCTTCAAATACATTTCATACAGTTGACAATGATTGAGGAGCATATTATCAGCATAATTTTTGTTTAGTTCCTTCACTTAAATTTCCTCATATCTCTTGCTATGTCAAACAATAGATAGACAAGGGCTCTAAAGCAGTTGCAATTGTTGGTATTGGACAGCACTATCTGATGTTGTTTCCTAATATGAAATAATCAGGCTACATATTGTGTTCACAAATAAAGATTTCTGGACTGAAATATAGAATTTTTCTCCATGCAGATAAATTAAGTCCACATCCAATTTAAGTTGTACAGTAATAAGACATCACCACTGCAATCTCTCAAAAACTTTTCTGTATCCAGAAATAACAAGACATCTGTTAACTCACGTATCATAGTGTCATGTACTATTTTAAACAGTTGTTGAAGACTAGACAGTAAGTGTTGTTGAAGAAGAACAACAGGCTTAATTATTTGTACCACACCTTAAGACCCTTTTTCCACTCTGGGATGGCACAATTAAAATATAAGGTACTGATTGCTAAAGAGGCAGTAAAATGAAAAAAAATAAATAAATGATCTGGAGAGCAAGTGAAAAACACTACATTCCTACCATCCACACAATACGCATACATCACACCATCAGAAGCAAAATGTATGACTGGAAATAAAACTGTTATTATAAATAGTGCAAAATACATCCAAAAAATAAATCAGTTATTTACAAAAATCCAGCGCTGCAGGATCATTTATGTTGCTAAGCCCCCTGTCTTCCACAAAAATGAACCCATGTTCACCTGACACCTTCAGTAGGCAGTGCAGTTTTCCCAGTAATATCCACAACTTTCTTTCTGACTCTGTTCTTTGCCTCTCTCTTTCTTTTCTTGCTACTGTACCTTCTAACCTTTTCAGGTTTGTTCAGCCCCTCCCCTTTTAGTCAGGTGCTCCTTCCCAGGTAATCCACAAGTTTCTAATATCTATTCATATTCTTTGCCATTTACAATAATGATGGATAGGTACAACCAGACAATGACAGCAAACACACATGACAATTGTTACAATTTCTCTCACAGAAATAAGGAATTATTTGTAATTCTGAAGGTAGAACTGAGACACTAGGACATAACTTGAATTATGCCTGATATCTGATTCTTAATCCTGACTACAAGAGTTTTATAGTTTTTTTTCTGATCAGGCCCACAATCTTGAGTTGACACTATGCAAACATCTGATCAAAGTTCAGTTACACTTTTTAGTGTAAAGGAAGCAACTCCTTCTGAGTTGTCCTATCTAGCATTACTAAATATGAAACTTTATACATCTGCCTTGTACCAGAGTGCTCCAGCTTCTTATCTACAAGTATTATCATCTGCCTTTTCAAAGGACAGTGCTTCTCCTACTGCTTACTATTCAGCTTAGTTTAACAGATAAAATCATTTAACAGAAAAGTACAGAAATATGAAAAATTAAAACTTAAAAGTTTATACTGAAATTAATATTATACTCTTCAATAGTGCCTACATAATGTATAACAATGTCAGTTTGATATTGTGATACAGTATTATGAAAGAGAGCACTACCTAAGTCATTTTAGCTAAAAATGTCACCATAATCTTAGCATCATTGTTAAGTAACAAAATTGGTCTGTAAAATGCCCGCTTGAGAAGATTTTTATTCTTCATAGGAAAGACAGTAATTAATGCCCGACACAGAGTTTTTGGTAAAATGGTGTGTTGTCCAAACTACTCAAAAATGACAAGCATTAACAAAGCCTAATCTAAAAAAGGGTGCAGGAGAGTCATGCAGACCTGCAACTTTGCCACATAAAATCTGTTGTTTAGTAAAACCCTTTTTGCAAAGCATATGATTAGACAACATTTTATATTCTTGATTGGTCTTATAAATATATGTAAACAGTTCTGATCTTTCTAGTTGGTAATTTATTTCAATGCTTAAGGTATGAAATGATTTGCCCCTTTGCTATATTTAAATGTTTCTAAATGTGTTCCTGCAGCTACATCTGGGAACACGGTTGTTTCCATGAAAATATACATTTATGTAGAAAAGAATGTTGCAAAGTCTTAAATTTACTTTGTCCTTAAGATTTATAAAATAATAGGCTTGGTTCCAGGGCAAACGAGAGTGTCACCTGCCCAATTAAACTGAGCTGCCACTAAGCTTTAGGTTAAAGGAGTTTTTAACACATTCGCTTACTATACACATGCTCTGAAAAGAGTTGTACTTTTTCATTTGTTGGGTATCAATCCTAACATCTAATTCAGCCAGAAGTGACAACCTTGTTGGTGGCTGGAATATGTCAGGTGGGTGGTGCTACTTGATTTGATTGTGTATTGTACTTCAAGGTGCCACAAAGTAACTAATCGTGGTGTTGAGTTTGCAAGCATTGTAAATATGGACATTAGGTAATGGAAGAATACAAATATTAATACATAGGTAGAGGCAGGTTTTTATTTTCCATGTAGGAAATTTGGAATGATTCAATTTTCAAGAGGACTAGCTTTTCTAACTGGATGCATGCTACAGACAAGGTTAAAGGATTATGCATGCATGCTAACCGTAAAAAAATATCAGATGTGTATTATCTTTAGAAAAAAACACAGATGCTGTTTTCCACAGGCAGAGAAATTTCAGCATTAGTTAATGGCGGTCAGTTTGCTCAAAACTGGCTTTATGTGTTATCAGTTATAGACATTATTGAATTTCTTGTCTCTGATGAACTACCTTTGAGGTGTGCCATTCAATTCAACTGATAACCAAGGAGAGGGCACAGTACACTGGAGCAATTCTGAAACAGTTTTTAGATCAAAGATGGACTGGTCACTTAGACACAGTGTCTGTCATACTAAAATTGTTTGGCACACTAGCTGATACTTTGACAGAAGCTTAAACCACCAAAAGTGACAACACTGATGTAAAAATTGAAGCTGCAAGATTACTCAAGTAAATTACTCATCCAAACTTTAAATTTTCTGTCAGTATGATTTATAAAGTCGTATATATCCACAATCACCCAACAAGGTGTTGCAAACTGAATGAGTTATTCTGATCACTGTTGTTTGCTGAATTTAAACTGATTCTGCTTGTATTGTAATTGTAATTAATGGTGAATTTGCTAAAATGTGGGAAAACTGCCAAGGCACAGATGCTGCTTCTAAAAGCTACTGGAGTTCAAGGTTCTGAAGGAGTGCATGCTTGAGGGGACATTTTATCCACATGAGCAGGGCATTGAGAAGTACAATAAGAGGCTATTTTCTGAAATTTATAAACTGTTATCTTGAAGAGATGACTATGTGCTTTGGTGAACACATCGTGAACATACTGGAGACCTTGATGATCTTAGATCCAGTCATTCAAAACCTTTTTGAGGTTTTAAAAGTTAAATTGTTACTTGATTTAATGAAGACAAATACTCGGGCATTTCTAACCCCAAAAATGGAGATTTTGAAAATGCTATTCAGAGTCGTATACTTTCGAAAAAATTCACTCGGCCTGAAGTATTGATTGGCGAAATCGTACATTTTTAAAAACACAGACTCAAATCGCATTCTGATTTGTTAGTGCTTATTATTCACTTCCCTGTTTAGCTCCTGCTCATTGTTCCCTGACTGGTCAGTCCTCATAGAAGAAAATCATATTCTCACACATTCAAGTTAGAAGAGTTGCTTTCCATGGTACAGTAATCCCTCCTCCATCGCGGGGGTTGCGTTCCAGAGCCACCCGCGAAATAAGAAAATCCGCGAAGTAGAAACCATATGTTTATATGGTTATTTTTATATTGTCATGCTTGGGTCACAGATTTGCGCAGAAACACAGGAGGTTGTAGAGAGACAGGAACGTTATTCAAACACTGCAAACAAACATTTGTCTCTTTTTCAAAAGTTTAAACTGTGCTCCATGACAAGACAGAGATGACAGTTCTGTCTCACAATTAAAAGAATGCAAACATATCTTCCTCTTCAAAGGAGTGAAGCAAACAAATCAATAGGGCTGTTTGGCTTTTAAGAATGCGAAGCACCGCGGCACAAAGCTGTTGAAGGCGGCAGCTCACACCCCCTCCGTCAGGAGCAGGGAGAGAGAGACAGAGAAAAATCAATACGTGCCCTTTGAGCTTTTAAGTATGCGAAGCACCTTTCAGCATGTCGCTTCACGAAGCAGCTGCACACAGAAGGTAGCAACGTGAAGATAATCTTTCAGCATTTTTAGACGAGCGTCCGTATAGTCTAGGTGTGCGAACAGCCCCCCTGCTCACACCCCCTACGTCAGGATCAGAGAGAGTCAGCGCAAGAGAGAGAGAGAAAAGTAAGTTGGGTAGCTTCTCAGCCATCCACCAATAGCGTCCCTTGTATGAAATCAACTGGGCAAACCAACTGAGGAAGCATGTACCAGAAATTAAAAGACCCATTGTCCGCAGAAATCCGCGAACCAGCAAAAAATCCGCGATATATATTTAAATATGCTTACATATAAAATCCGCGATGGAGTGAAGCCGCAAAAGGCGAAGCGCAATATAGCGAGGGATTACTGTACTTGTTCATATTGCCTACCTGTATGCTTCTCAGTTGTGCTTTGTACAGTTTGAGTGCTACAGTTTTACGGTAACTCCACTGGCTGGGTGGTGTTATCCTCTTCAAGGTTTTTTCCTGAAATGCGTGCATGCCCAGTGTTAACAAACATCTATGTCATATATGTATTTAGTCATTTTAATGTGGCCACTGATTTCATCAATGATGTTTTTCTGGTTATGTTTTCTGTTTAATATTGTTGGCAACAAATGTATCTAGTAAAATATATCTGAGTAAAAGAAGCCATTTTTGGTTGAAAATATAGTGATGCAAATTTAAATGTAGTCAAAAAATGTTATACTAAGTAAAGTATCTTCAAAACATACTAAAATACAGCAATGAGTTATTTCTACTTTGTTACTGTACAATACTGTACTGCTAATTTGTGGCATTGTTCTGTAATTTCACTTGGGTAGTTGTAACATCTGTTTTAAACAAAATATCATAGCATCCTTCAGAATTTCAGATGCCCCTAACAGATTTTCCCTGGCACCAGCCTTGCAATATAAAGGAAGCATTTAGGAGTTTATGTAATAAAGTGTTTCAGTGATAAATATTACATATTGAGCATGTTTTATTTGTGATCAATATCAGAGAACAATGAAGTTTTATCAATAAAAGGTAGATTGTTGGGCTACACTAATTGCACACACACAGACAGGAAATGCAATATTTAAGCTAAAACTTGTGACAAATTCATTTCTGTAACAGCTTATGTGATAGACACAAAGTGAACTGTAGATAAAAGCAAGACTTGAAGGATAACAACTGTATTTACCTCTGGGACCATAACAGCTCTGGGGCTATTTTTCCACCTTTAGCCTACGCTTGATTAGATGTTGGAAAAAGGCATAGTTCCTCTGCTACTTAATATTTGATGCTATATTGTATTTTGTAACAGAAAAATGTCAATTATAAAATCCTAAATCTATCTATCTATCTATCTATCTATCTATCTATCTATCTATCTATCTATCTATCTATCTATCTATCTATCTATCTATCTATCTATCTATCTATCTATTGTTTATCCCTACTGAGAATTGTTTCAACATCCTAGACTTGTGTGCAGATTGATGATTTCTGATTAAATTTCATAGCATAGTTTGGTTAAATAATGATAAAATAACAAAAAGAACAGAAAACAAGGAAGAGAGCTATGAACAGTTAGCACATCACATCAACCATGCCTGATTTTAAAAGAAAATGGACACAATAAATTATCTACTGCTGTCACAGCACACAGTAACTTACTGAAACAAATAATAATTTGAGATAAAGTGTTGTATACAATGTTAACAAAACATTTAAAATTTAAATGTAGCAGCTATATTAGTTTTTTGCATACTGTTGCTTATCTGAAATATAGCATTCATCCTTATAATCATGTAGCAAAAATCTGAGACATGATTTGGGTAAGGATTGTAGGGAGGAAAAGGGGGCATGAGATGATGGCAGCGCCTTACAAGACTGTAATAGTCAAAAAGAAATAAGCCCTGCTAATGGCTGATACCCCATAAAGATAACATTTTGGGGCATTAGTTCACATTTTTAAAGAGCCAGACTATAGAAAAGCATTCAGTGTTCCTCCAGGACACTACAGGGAAGGCAATCTTGCATTTTCCAGAGATTTTTGACTTACTAAAAGATAGAGAAGCCAGGAAGGTGACGTTAGAGTTTGCAACATGATACCAGTAGGGAATACTGTAATCCCTCCTCCATCGCGGGGGTTGCGTTCCAGAGCCACCCGCGAAATAAGAAAATCCGCGAAGTAGAAACCATATGTTTATATGGTTATTTTTATATTGTCATGCTTGGGTCACAGATTTGCGCAGAAACACAGGAGGTTGTAGAGAGACAGGAACGTTATTCAAACACTGCAAACAAACATTTGTCTCTTTTTCAAAAGTTTAAACTGTGCTCCATGACAGTTCTGTCTCACAATTAAAAGAATGCAAACATATCTTCCTCTTCAAAGGAAACAGAGAGGAAAGCAAACAAATCAATAGGGCTGGTTTTCTTTTAAGTATGCGAAGCACCGCGGCACAAAGCTGTTGAAGGCGGCAGCTCACACCCCCTCCGTCAGGAGCAGGGAGAGAGAGAGAGAGAGACAGAGAAAAACATAGTTAAAAATCAATACGTGCCCTTTGAGCTTTTAAGTATGTGAAGCACCGTGCAGCATGTCGCTTCAGGAAGCAGCTGCACACAGAAGGTAGCAACGTGAAGATAATCTTTCAGCATTTTTAGACGAGCGTCCGTATCATCTAGGTGTGCGAACAGCCCCCCTGCTCACACCCCCTACGTCAGGATCTGAGAAAGTCAGCGCAAGAGAGAGAGAGAGAAAGTAAGTTGGGTAGCTTCTCAGCCATCTGCCAATAGCGTCCCTTGTATGAAATCAACTGGGCAAACCAACTGAGGAAGCATGTACCAGAAATTAAAAGACCCATTGTCCTCAGAAATCCACGAACCAGCAAAAAATCCGCGATATATATTTAAATATGCTTACATATAAAATCCGCGATAGAGTGAAGCCGCGAAAGGCGAAGCGCGATATAGCGAGGGATCACTGTATATTGTCCTTTATGTAGTGCAGAAAGAATGTGTGATGCTTTAGATGCCAGGAGTCTTACTCTTAAAACTTTGTATGGATTAGAACATGAAGTTATGTGTATGCTAATAAACCATGTACGGCCAAAAAAAAAAATCTGATTTATAAAACTGGGTGTAGGGACAATTATACACAATTTACCTTTTGCAAATCACAATCATCATGTAAATATGCATATGTGAAAGTGCCACAAACCCTGCCCGGTAGCCACCTTAAGACTGCAAGGTAGAGGTTCTCGTCTCTGAAGTAGAGGTACACAAAGATCCTTAATTTCGTGGCTTAAGTGCAGGTGTCACCAACAAGTGAAAATATGTTGAATGGCAACATGTTACTGCTGATGTCAATGCTGTGAGAACTACCAGTCACACCAAGCCAGAAACATAAAAAAAGGTTCAACCTCAGGTGAAGAAGCGGATCGCTCATCACCGGCAGAGTCTGAATGCAACAAGAAGGAGAAAAAATGGAGATTCATTAATACAGTATGTTATATTGTGCCAGAGCATACAGATGTGACAGGTAACACAGCTGCAGAAGAACCAGGTAAAACAGTTAACATATGTCTTGAGTAAAAAATCCTACACTAGTGCAATATATACAGTTGTCAGTACTTGGGTTTATGGTGTGGGGTCATTTGGCTCCTAATCAGTGAAGATTATTATGCTGTGTCACATTATGCAGCACTGTGCATGCAATAAATAACAATGCTACAGAGCTGGTAGAGCAGCCTCCCACCTGATGTATCCAGACACCAATACTTACATTTCAGGAGTCCTGTGGTGCGCTCCACAACTGAGCACACAAGACCATTCTCACCACTGCAACAATGCTTCTCTGTGTTTTAGAGGTTGGGGAGAGACATAAGTTAGCGGTGTCTGAGTGGTCAGATATTATCACCTTGTACATTTAATGACATGATTGCTGTTACAATAAATAGTAGGTCATATGAAAACTGAGGATTCAGCCAGTTTCCTTACCAACAATCATCCATCATGTATGGCACCATCAGTGAGTCTTCTAACAACTTTGTCTCAAAATAAATGAATCAATGGTTGACCATGATATGTGTCAGTCTAAACTTGGCATCACAGATGACTTAATGGAGTGCAACTGCTTATGATTAATTAAAATAGCTTTTCTAATTGCAATATGAGTGCAGCCAATTGCCCCTATTACATTCGGAAAACTGGACACTGCTGCAAATTGCCTTTAGATACTGACTTGTACACCCTTCCATACAGAAAGTGAATGTAGTGCTTTGTGAGTCGGTTAATCGTTTCCAACAGAGCAGGCAAGATGGAGGTGAAGCTTGATGGAAATATTCCTGATCTACTGGCAAGTTCCTTCTAGTAGTTGCCTGTTTCTAGAAAGCCAGCCATTGCTAAAGCCTGGATATGAACAGGTATAGCCTGATTTCGGGGAGCCTGTCTTTCTAATGCTCTTGGAAGCCTAAATCAGCTCATAAGTAAGTCATCATATTAGGCAAAAAAAAAAAATCCTGCTGGTCCCTAAAAGCTTGTCCACTTCATATATGACCATTTGCATACTCTTCAAGTACTGCCAAACAAGGCCAGTTAAACAATTAGTTTATGAACAGGCTTACAGCATATTTATACATTTCTGTACACAGGGAGTGAATCACATCAGTGCTTTAACCTAATGCAATTATTGGCAACAAGAAATTGTATTGGTTTCTAATCCTGAAAAGTGACAAAAGGTAGCTGATATAATCTGTGGAATACCTAGATAAATTCTTAATTGCAAAAACACAGCATTCACCCTATTAAAAGGCAACTAAAATCTATACATCACATTCATCACTTTCGAGATTTAATATGTTTGTCACATCAATGCACATTATAATAACAGCTCAGTAATATGCATTATTATATGTGTGAGTCATCATTTAGCTGGTTGGTTGCATTCTCTTCTTTATTAAGGGTGTCATTTTCCACTTTCTCTGAAATGTCCCATATGGATTAGTCAGAGTTTCTATACTTATACGGAAGTTCTCCTGTCAAGTTTTCCGTTATTAATCCTGATGTTTGCATGGAGAGTTGCATACACACACTTGCGGCCACTTTGTCTGCATACAAAAGTTTTATAAATTGGACCCCTGGACATTTATGTCTAACTGAACACACTGGGACGAAGGACGCCAGAGGCTGCTACCGGGACTGTTAATTACATTGGCTCACCAACTTGTCTGTCTTAAAGTACCTTACACAAGAACACCTTTTCTCACTTGTGGTTTCTCTGTTTCTCTTTCAGCTTCTGCCATATATTTTTAAATAAGTTGACCAAACTCACCTCTCAAGTCACATTCAGTTACCATTTGTTGATGTGGCTTTAAACTACATTCCATTTTTGCATATGGCCAAGCCCCAGAATCACTTATGGCCCAAGGACTGTCTGACATTTGCTCCAGGGATATCATGATTAGCAGACAGGTACTTAGACCTGGATTGATAGGTGTGCAGAGGCATCAGGTTTTGCTTTACACTCTTTCTTACTTTTACATATTCATGTTTGTTCATTCATCCCACATACTTTCCTTATAATATTTGTAATACTTTGGTCTCTTTGCCATTATTTTAGGTTGGAGCGTCCCTACAAGATCGCCCCTACTCTTTGCACCACCATGACAAATTCAAAGACCTACAGTAAGGATAAATAAATATATTTATGAATAGATGTGTTGACAGTCTAATGTTGGCATAAACCTATGAAAAAATACAAATACTTCATAACAATTATTTTGTAACTAATAGCATAAACCTGAACATAGGCAGAAATATATATTTTGAAACATGTTAACCATTAATCAGATAAACCTAACAAAGTAACCTGAGTTATTAATGAAAGTAACAATGTTTTGCATGATTTCTCAAAAACTCCACATTAATGTATTGTAGTTATCATAATTACCTAGCAGGAAGAAAAGGAACTGTGGCATTATTTTTCTGCTGGTAATTATAATAATGAAAACTGTAATCATTATATTATGATAAAGAAGAATAATGTTATTGACACGATTTCAAAGACGTGTAATGAAACTATATTTCTTTACAGATTGTAACTGAAGTGCTTTTGTTTACAAATCTAAACACCTGTGCATTAGTTGCAGTGATGGAAGAATAAAAAGAAGATGAAGCAGCTAAACATAAACATGTCACTCAAATTTAAATTGAAAATGCCTTACAAGAAACTTAGTCAACAACAACAACAACATTTATTTATATAGCACATTTTCATACAAAAAGTAGCTCAAAGTGCTTTACATAATGAAGAAAAGAAAAATAAAAGACAAAATAAGAAATTAAAATAAGACAACATTAGTTAACATAGAAAAGGAGTAAAGTCCGATGGCCAGGGTGGACAGAAAAAACAAAAAAAAAAAAACTCCAGAAAGCTGGAGAAAAAAATAAAATCTGTAGGGGTTCCAGGCCATGAGACCGCCCAGTCCCATCTGGGCATTCTACCTAACATAAATGAAATAGTCCTCTTTGTAGTTAGGGTTCTCACTGAGTCACTTGATGCTGATGGTCATACAGACTTCTGGCTTTTAATCCATCCATCATTGTTGGAACATCATGGTGCTTTGAGTAGATGCGCCACCACCAAAAGGACACCGGAAAAGGAAACAGAAGAGAGAGTAGGGATAAGTACATAGTTGCGCTAATGAATACTTTCACAAAAAACATCCATAGAAACTTCTCCTAGTAAGGTATGAATTCCTGACAAAATACAGTAAATATCTTTTGCAGGGGAGAATATTACACACTTATAATCTCTACACACCTTGGATTACAAAAATCTTTTCTTAAGTGGTGCTGCAGGAATTGTGATAGTTAATCTCATTGCCACTGTTTGTTCACTGCTGATTCCTGAATTCTGTATTCAAACCTCCATCATTTGGTTTTATGCACAGATGCACTTGTTGATTTTATCAGTCCCTAGCACTGGAGCAAAAGTGGATGCCTTACTGCGATGGTCCAGGATAGCTCCATGCTCCTTGGTGCTGTCTATGGTCATGAACTGAGATGGGCTTGACAAACGAGGACACACACATTCAGCAAGGGGTTGGTGTGTAAGTGTTCAGTGCTTTTATTTAAAATCCAAGCAAATGTGCAAACAGTGCAGCGGAAAAGTAATCTTTTTCAATAGGTAAATAGTCTAATAAAATGACTGACAATCTGTGAGTTAAAACACAGTCATTGGTCCTTGATGTTTCTCCTCTATTCCATGTCAAACCAAGCGCAACTTCCTGTCTGTCTCCCCAGCTAACCCATAGCTCAAGTCTTGCAGAGACTCCAGCAGCCGTGGTCCTCTTCACCGACCCTCTGCCCACTCCGAGGTGTGAATGAGGCACCTGACTGATCTGCTCGCATTTGCATATAAGTGCACGATCAGCCAAGCACCCCAATCAACCACAGAGTGGAACGTGCTCACACACACCTGCACTCTTCCTGAGCCTACATGCTCCAGGACTAGATTATTTATTTACAAATTGCGTTTCTCCATAGGCCTCATATCACACATACTGTAAAGTCCACAAGTGCTACATTCACTTACAAAAAGTTACATGTTCAAAAGTGGATGCTTTTCTACGCAATCTGGCTTCTTCAAAGCACAAAGAAACAACACCATGCCGGGAAAAATAATCAAAGGTAAAAAATGAAAAAGCTCTTGCTCTCTAAAAGGTCAAAAAGCCGAAAATACCTGTTTTTCTGATTTCCTTATATATGGGTTGTCACAAACTCCACACAGAGTCATAGCAAGGTTTGGGGTAGCCACCCATATAATTGGTATCCTGGCTGCAAAGTCGAGAAATTAATACAGCACTGATGTGCACAAAGCCGAGTCCAAAACAGAACTGAGGGTATAGGGAAAAGGTGGAGGCTTTTAAAGAGGAAGACAGGAAGTGGGATCAAAGGGGTCAGGCTCATGAAGGTCTTCAGCCATAGGCTCGAGACCGGACTTGACATCACAGGGGCCGGAGCCGGCAAGGTCTTCTTCCATAGGCTCAGTCCCGGAAGTGACGTCAAGAGGGGCAGTTGGAATCTCTCGTGAATGGTCTGCATGAAAGAGAGAAAAAGAGTCAGTGCACTCTGCCACATCCCGGTATGCTTCGGAAATGCCCTTACTCAAGCCCTTTAGCTGCCTCCCATGCACACGTGTGTGACAAGGCCCACCCCTCAGCCCAGACCCGTCGGGTCGGGCGACTCTGACTGAGAGGTCGTGAACCCGAGAAAGAGCATCAGTGTTGGCGTGAAGAGTGCCCCAAAGATGAATGAGTGAAAACTTATATGACTGGAGGTCAAGAAACCACCTGGTGACCTGCAGATTCGACTTCTTGTGTAGATCCATCCACTGTATAGATGCATGGTACATAACAAGAGTGAATTCCCTGCCCAACAGGTAGTACCTCAGCTGAGTAATTGCCCATTTAATCGCCAAAGCCTCTCTCTCTACAGATGCATACCTGGTCTCCAGGCCCAACAGTTTCCGGCTCAGGAACATGACAGGGTGTTCCACACCATCGACACTTTGGCTCAGCACAGCCCCCAGGCCTGTGTCCGAAGCGTCCATCTGGAGGATGATAGGTAAAGAAAAGTTAGGTGCTTTCAAAATAGGTGCGGACGTAAGGGCTTGCTTCAAGTCACTAAATGCAGCGCCTGTCATTTCAGTCCATACCACAATGTTTGGGTCCCTCTTCTTTGTCAAATCAGTCAAGGGCACTGCTCTCTCCGGGAACCGGGGCACAAGCCGGTGGTAGTAACCCACTAACCCGAAAAAGGCTTGGACCTGCCACTTGGTTTGCGGACGGGGCCATTTCAAAATGGCATCTACTTTGGAGCACTGTGGCTTCACGTACCCCAACCCACCAGGTAGCCTAAATACTTGGCCTCGCTCAATCCAAAGAAACATTTCTTGTGATTAATCCAAAGCCCAGCCTCACCAAGTGTCCACAATACCGTTTTTACCTGCTGTAGGTGTTCCATCCATGTTCTGGAATAGATGACCATGTCATCCAGGTAGGCAGCACTGTATGAGTTATGAGGCCTGACCACTTTGTCCACCAGACACTGGAAGGTTGCCGGAGCCCCGTGTAACCCAAATGGAAGGACACGATACTGCCAGTGTCCGCTAGGGCCGCTCTGGGTCGAACCTCCACTTTTGTATTATATTCACCTGCCAGTCTGGGGCATCCCTAGGTGAGACTTGGGGTTCTGCCTAGTCAATGTGGTGCTCTCTTGATAGCACAGTCTCTTAAAACCTAGAAGTCAGTGAAGAAAAATTTAGTCACAAAATAACATAAAATTTTAAAACCTATCTAATCCATTTTACAGTTTCAGGGGTGCACTTGGCTCAAAAAAGATCACAGGGAACACTCATGGAAACACCCACAATTATATATTTAAAGATGTGGACAGAAAACCAGAGTACTCATAGGATAACTCATTTACACACAGAGAGAACTGAGGACTCTACATGAACCTCATGCTGAATTTCAACCCAGGATTCTAGATCTATGAAGCAGTATTACAAAAACTGAACTGAAGTTATGTCCCTAATGTCCCTGTCACAGCAAATATAAAAAAATTAAACAAAGAACAAAACCAGCGTGTGAAAGAGAGCTAATACAGAGAGCTAATTGACCTATCTTAAGTAGGTGAATCGCATATCCATCTGCAAATAATGCCATGCTACTTTGTATGGCTTAGTAAATCGTTGAGGCATCACCAGATGGATATATATTCCTTAATAAATCTAGAGATACAGGTTGAGGTGGAAGCCTTGGAATAATTCATTGTGACAAAATGCAAATCGCTTCTAAAAATGTAGGCAACTTCAAATCCTTTGAGGCATTCATTTTAAATAGTAAAACAGATTCCAACACAATTGTAGTGCTAGTCTACAGACCATCAGGGTCATATTCATTGCTCATGACTGAATTTGGCAACCTTTATCTGATTTGGCTATAAATTATGATCACGTAGTGCTGATGGGGGATTTTAATGTACAAATTGATGTGGAAACACGACACTTTTAACAGATGTTTTACTTATTTGTTAAATTCATTAGGATTTTGTCAGATTATAAAAGGTCCAACTCATAATCATAACCGCACATTAGATTTAATTATAACATACAAAGTTGAAAAAAAATTAAATATTACTCCATTAAATTAAGTTATTTCTGACCACTACATGATTATGTTTGAATTGGTTCTGCCATTACCTGACACACTCACAGATTAAAACAAAGACAAAGACATCTAGATTGCAATTTTGCTTCAAAATTTATAGATACTTTAAGTAAATCAAGAGTAATTGTGGAAAACCATTTAGGTCAGTTAACTTCAAATGTAAATGTGGAAAACAATTTAGATCAGCTAGCATCAAATTATAATGTGACCTTGAGAGATGCTCTGGACACGGTGGCTCCCCTTAAAACAAAAGTGATCAAAGCACATAGAAACTCACCCTGGTTTAAACAGAACACTCAAGCTCAGTGTCAAAAACTGGAATGCAGATGGAGAACAATAATGCTGCAGGTGTTTTAAATTGCACAGACAGAGAGTGTTAAAAAATATAAAAAAAGCTCTCTTTAAAGCTCGTGCAGACTACTATTGGAAAATAACAGATAATAATAGAAACCCTTGTGTGCTGTTTAGAACAGTGGATAATTTAACAAATGGGAATTCAGATCTACGGTGCAAAACACCAACAGACATTAGCAGTACAGACTTTATTAACTTATTTAATGAGAAAATGAAAAATATAAGATTCCAGATCTCAGCATCATATAGCAAAACTTATAGTAGCCATGGTAAACCCTGTCTCAAATTGCATTCAACACTTTAATTTGAAATTTTAATCCTGTAACAGAGCAGGAAGTCTTAAATTTAATTTCAAAAATGAAACCTACTACTTGTTCCATAGCTCCAGTGCCAACAAAACTAGCAAAAAGCACAATGAATGTTCTTGCAGCACCTTATTCTTAGCATCATTAATAGTTCAGTATCTGATACATTAAAGTGTCAGTCATCAAACCATTATTTAAAAAGTCAGACCTAGATCAACACATACTTAATAACTATAGACCCAATATCAAAAATACTCTCTAAAATACTTGGAAAAAGTAGCGCAAATCAACTTCAGTCACACTTCACGAATCACAATTTATTTGAGAAATTTCAGTCTGGCTTCCACACTGGTCACAGTACAGAAACGGCACTAATGTCTGCTGTAAACCACATTCTGATATCCTCTGATGAAGGAAACTCCACTGTAATTATGTTGTTAGACTTAAGTGCAGCATTTGACACCACTGACCATTCTATTTTACCACATAGGCTGGAAAATGACATTGGGCTTATAGGCCTGGTTTAGTTTTTATTTATCAAATCGATTCCAGTATGTACAGAAATGTGCTGACAGTACTCCATCATTATACACTGAAGTGAGATATAGCTCAGTACTAGGGCCTTTACTGTTTTCACTCTACATGGTTCTGCTGAGATCTACCATTAAAAAACATGTTAATTTTCACTCATACGCAGATGACACCCAGTTATACCTTTCTTTTAGACCAAATGACATTTCTCTGATGTTGTCTTTAATTAGTTGTATTAGTGAATTAAAGGAGTGGATGGACGAGAACTACTTGTCTTTAAACACAGATAAAACAGATGTTAATTATTGGAGGGAATGATGCTGATCACAACAATATGTTGTCATTATTTAACTCAGTTGCAATCACCATTAATTTTACTGAATCAAAATGCAATCTCAGCGTTATCTTTGATTCTAGCATGTCATTTAAAGTGCACATTACAAAATTGTCCAAAACATGTTTCATCCATCTTAAAAATGTTGGGAAATTAAACCATTTTCTAAATAAGTGTGATACTGAGAAATTAATTCATGTATTTAATTTCTAGAAGGATTAACTACTGCAATGTGTTCATTGGATGTTCAAATTGTTCTTTATACAGCTTCCAGTTAATCCAAAATGCTGCTGCAAGAATTATTGCAGAAACAAGAAAATACAAACACATAACTCCAGTTTTTAAATCCTTACACTGGCTCTTGGTTAAGTTTAGGGCAGATTTCCAACTCCTACTTTTAACATATAAATCCTTAAATGGCCAAGGTCTGGCTTACTTATCTGAACTTTTCATTACTTACAAACCAGAACGCACAGTTAGATCTCAAGATGCCGGTAAGCTTATGATTCCAAGGAATAATAACATGGGAGTTTGCCCAACCAGTCTACATGTGTTTTGTGGACTTAGAAAAGGCGTTCGACCGTGTCCCTCTGGGAATTCTGTGGGCGGTGCTCCAGGAGTATGGGGTACCGGACCCCCTGATAAGGGCTGTTCGATCCCTGTACAACCGGTGTCAGAGCTTGGTCCGCATTGCCGGCAGTAAGTTGAACCCGTTTCTGGTGAGAGTTGGACTCCACCAGGGCTGCCCTTTGTCACTGATTCTGTATATAACTTTTATGGACAGAATTTTTAGGCGCAGCCAGGGTGTTGAGGGGTCCAGTTTGATGGGCTCAGGATTGGTTCACTGCTTTTTGCAGATGATGTTGTCCTGTTTGCTTCGTCAGGCCGTGATTTTCTGCTCTCTCTGGATCGGTTCGCAGCCGAGTGTGAAGCCGCTGGGATGGGAATCAGCACCTCCAAATCCGAGACCATGGTTCTCAGCCGGAAAAGGGTGGGGTGCCCTCTCAGGATTGGGAGCGAGATCCTGCCCCAAGTGGAGTAGTTCAAGTATCTCGGGAAGAATACAGCGGGAGATTGACAGACGGATCGGTGCGGCATCCGCAGTGATGTTGGCTCTGCATCGGTCTGTCGTGGTGAAAAAGAACTGAGCCGAAAGGCAAAGCTCTCAATTTACCAGTCGATCTACGTTCCTACCCTCACCTATGGTCATGAGCTATAGGTAGTGACCAAAAGAACGAGATCGTGAATACAAGTGGCTGAAATTAGTTTCCTCCGCAGGGTGTCTGGGCTTTCCTTTAAAGATAGGGTGAGAAGCTCGGTCATCTGGGAGGAGCTCAGAGTAGAGCCACTGCTCCTCCGCATCAAGAGGAGTTAGTTGAGGTGGCTCGGGCATCTGATCAGAATGCATCCTAGATGCCTCCCTGGTGAGGTGTTCCGGGCACGTCTAACCAGGAGGAGGTCCCGGGGAAGACCCAGGACACGCTAGAGGGATTATGTCTCTTGGCTGGCCTGGGAACGCCTCGGAATTCCCCCGGAAGAGCTAGTAGAAGTGGCCAGGGAGAGGGAAGTCTGGGCATCTCTGCTCAAGCTGCTGCCCCTGCAACCCGATCTCAGATAAGTGGAAGAGAATGGATGGATGGAATAATAAAATAACAGTGGGAGGTCTTGCTTTTAGTTGTAGGGCCCCTAAACTGTGGTATGGTCTGCCTACTACTATAAAAGGTGCCCCTTCAGTCTCAGCTTTTAAATCTCGGCTAAAGACTCACTACTTCAGTTTAGCATACCCAGATTAGAGTTGCTGATTAACTGTACAGACTGCATCTCTGTTGTTAGTCATTAGCACTAAAACACAAGCAATATAATAGTTATAATTTGTTACTAACCTTTGCCTATTCTGTTTCTCTTCTTGGTACTCAAATGTGGTTAATGTGCCCTACTGCCTGTCTAAGGAAAAGTCATCTCTGATGGAGGAGCTCTTGAATCATTGGGTAGAGCGATACTTCATAAGATTGGCTGGCCCAGCTGTGGAATGGCCAGTAAGGGGGAGGCAGTTTATTGGCTGACGTTTCCTGGACTCTCAATAAATCTGAATCCTATTATGTGATATTATCTATTCTTGCATTTTGCTCTGTACTTTTAATGTTACTATTGTACTGTATTGAGGATTATGTGTGTTCTGTTCTCTGTATTGTATTGTATTTACCCCCTTTTTTGACACCCACTGCACACCCAACCTACATAGAAAGGGGTCTCTCTCTGAAATGCCATTCCCACGATTTCTTCAATTTTTTTTCCCTACAAGGGTTTTTTTTTTTTAATTTTATTTTGGAAGGAGTCTTCTTAGAGAGTCATGGCTGGGGGGGCTGTTTAAAGACAGGGCCTTTTAAAGCCCATTGCAGCACTCCTTGTGTGATTTTGGGCCATTAAAAAATAAATTCTATTGCATTTCTGACTTTCATCAAATGGAACAACCACTTTCAGTGCCATTAAACACTGAGTGTGCATCCCTAAAATAGCTGTTTCATCATATAGTTTAACTGATTCAAAAGCTGTTACGGACTAGTTACCAACCTGCCACTGACAAACACTGCAGCTTTAATTAGTTGAGAGCATGAACAGTTAATGAAAAGGAGACAGAAGTAGGCCCTAATCAGCAGGGCTTCTCCATGCTAGTGTGACTCCAAGCGAGTCTGTATGCAAGGATGGGAGTGAGAGTTTATATAAGCTGAAAGCAAAACCATGGGGTTACTCATCGTTTCCATTGAAAACCTGATCATACACAGTGTGCACCACCACTGCAGTAACACCAGTGACTAGAGACATCACAACCTGATGGAGTGTACCAAGAATTTTTTGAAATTCAAGATCCTGATAATTGTGGTTGGGATAGTTATAAAGGAAAGGAATATTAAGATTAGCAATATGAGTTACAAGATGAAAAATTAAGGGTCATGTTCAAAGAATTGCTTCAAAGTAAAACTGAGAGAAAACTGTGAGAAAACAAAATGGAAAGCAATATAGAGAATACATTAAGCAAAATAGAGAACAAAATAAAGAAGTGTCTGGGGCTTACCTTTAGGATGTGAAAAAGATGTTCAAAACACGTAGTGAAAAACTAGTACAAATGGTTGCTACTGCTGATAAAACAATAACTGAATAACTGCTTTAGTGTCCATATGCAAAAGACTTCATAATAAACTGGTGGACTCTTAAATCCAGTGATCCTTTGACATTTCCAGTAGTAGTCTTTTCTAAAATTCTACCTGAGGGCTTTAAAACAGAACTCAAAACCTAATGGTTATTCTATCCTGAAATCCACACACTGAGGGATAAAGAAAATGGGCAACTTCATATCAGACAGAAGGAGAAGATTTTATTTGAAAACAGTCAAATCTATATAATTCTGGATTCCTCTGCTATAACCACTGGAAAGACGGCTGCATTGTACAGTGTATTGAATATCACTAATGGGCCTTCTTCAGGGAACAGCTAAAAGGTTACAACCTACAGATGTTCTGCAGCTATTCAAGTAAATTAAGCCTTGCAAGTTGAAGCGAGCAATTTGCACAAGTGTGCCAGCTTCTACTGATTACTTAAAAATCCTCTGTATTAAAGCAGAGTTGGAACACACTGTGTTATTACACCCTCTGAAGTTCTGCTTCTACAATATTACACTGTAGAAAATTGTAAATTTCAGTGATAATTACAAGAAAAGAGCATTTATCAAATGAAATGAGAGAGAGAATTATTACCCTTCGAATTGTATGCCTTTCATTTAGAGAATTTGCAAAAAAAATCAAAGTGTCAGTGAGTACAGTGTCCTATGCAGTCCAAAGGCAATCAGAAACTGGAAGAATCTCTGATAGGAGGAGATCTGGCAGACCCAAAGTCCAAACTCAATCAAAAGACAAGTTTCTGAGGGTCATCAGCTTGCATGAAAGGAACCTCACAGCACAACAGCTTCATGCACAGCTTAACAGTAGTCAAGTAAAAAGCAAATCTCAATTTCTACTGTGAAGAGAAGACTTTGAGCTGCACGTTTGACAGGGCAAGTGGCAGTAAGAAAGCTGTTCATATATAAACTGCTAAAAAAATTCTAGGCACACTTTGAAAATACATCACATCTCAATGGGAAAAAAAATCATGCTGGATATCTATGCTGATATGGACTGGGTAATGGGTTAGGAACGAAAGGATGGAAATGAAAATTATCAACCTACAGAGGGCTGAATTCAAAGACACCACAAAAATCAAAGTGAAAAAAGCTACTCTATTTTGCCGAAATTTCATTGCAGCAACTCAAAATTGCACTTAGTAGTTTGTATGGCCCACCCGTGCTTGTATGCTTGCCTGGCAACACTGGGGAATGCTCCTAATGAGACGACAGATGGTGTCCTGGGGGATCTCCTCCCAGATCTGGACCAGGGCATCACTGAGCTCCTGGACAGTCTGAGGTGCAACCTGGCTATGTTGGATGGACCGAAACATAATGTCCCAGAGGTGTTCTATTGGATTTAGGTCAGGTGAGTGTAGGGGCCAGTCAATGGTATCAATTCCTTCATCCTCCAGGAACTGCCTGCATACTCTCATGAGGCTGGGTATTATCATGCACCAGGAGGAACCCAGGACCCACTGCATGAGCATAGGGTCTGACAATGGGTCCAAGGATTTCATCCCGATACCTAATGACGGTCAAGGTGCTGTAGAGGTCTGCAAACCGGTCATGCTGAACGATGTTACAGGCAGCATAACATTCTCCATGGGTTCTCCAGACCCTTTCATGCCTGTCACATGTGCTCAGGGCGAACCTGCTCTTATCTGTGAAAAGCATAGGGTGCCAGTGGTGGTCCTGCCAATTCTGGTATTCTATGGCAAATGCCAATTGAGCTCCACTGTGCCGGGCAGTGAGCACAGGGCCCACTAAAGGACATTGGGCCCTAAGGCCACCCTCATGAAGTCTGTTTCTGATTGTTTGGTCAGAGACATTCACACCAGTGGCATGCTGGAGGTCATTTTGTAGGGCTCTGGCAGTGCTAATCCTGTTCCTCCTTGCCCAAAGGTGCAGATACCGGTTCTGCTGATGGGTTAAAGACATTCTATGGCCCTGTCCAGCTCTCCTAGAGTAACTGCCTGTCTCCTGGAATCTCCTCCATGCCTGTGAGACTGTGCTGGGAGACACAGCAAACCTTTTGGCAATGGCAGATATTGATGTGTCATCCTGGAGAAGTTGGACTACCTGTGCAACCTCTGTAGGGTCCAGGTATCGCCTCATGCTACCAGTAGTGACACTGACTGTAGCCAAATGCTAAACTAGTGAAAAAACAGTCAGAAAAGATGAGGATGGAAAAATATCAGTGGCCTCCACCTGTTAACCCATTCCTGTTTTGGGGGTCATCTCATTGTTGCCCCTCTAGTACACCTGTTGTTAATTTCATTAACACCAAAGCAGCTGCAACTGATTAACAACCCTCTCTGCTACTTAACTGACCAGATCAATATCCCAGAAGTTTCATTGACTGGATGCTATATTCTGATTAAAAAGTGTTCTTTTAATTTTTTTGAGCAATATATATATAAAACTGCCCACTTAATTTATTAATGCTAGCTGATGAAAACATTACAAAATTAATTTCCACACAAACTGATATATATCTATATACAGTATGTAGATATGCTCCCATATAAAAACGTAAAAAAAATTGACACATGAGGGTTTCGGCTTACGCTGTTAGCGTCGTACTTACAGACTATGTGGGGGAACTAGTTTGTTTGCGCAGGGCGGAAGTATGCAGCGTTTGAGTGAGGGAGTTGGCGAACTAGTTTGGTTCCGCGGGGCACAAGTGTTCTGTTTGTGTTGCTTTGTTTGGCGACTTTTTGGCCCTTATCATAGCTCCTAAACGAAAGTCAGAGTGTTCAGATGGTAGTGCTTCGAAGAAGAGGAAAGCCATCACGATGGAAATGAAATTAGACATTGTAAAGAGATGAGAAGGAATAATGGTAAGGAATTTTTTTTTACACTCATTTTTTGTCATTTTTTATGTTACTACAGTACAGTGTACAGTACAGTATATTTATGTCCTTTTCCTTTTTCTTTGGCTTAGTTGTATTTTTATGTTCTAGATTATGATATTTCAAATGTGTTAGGACAGGTAAGTGACTTAGGCTAGGGTGTGTTTCGACTTACACCAAAATTTGGGTTACATCACTGTTGTAGGAACAGAACTCTGTCGTAACCCGAGGACCCCCTGTATACTATATATACCGTATTTTTCACGCCATAAGACATACTTTTTTTTCCCCAAAAGTGGGTGGAAATGTCTGTGTGTCTTATGGAGCAAATATTGCATCACAGACCGTGATGTGTATTACCTGACCTGTCAGTGGTAGCGACAGCTGTTAGAAGAGGAAGTGGTAGGCCCACGAGAAACCCCTGGGGATGCTTAAATGTCCCACTTTATTGTTGAATCTCAGGGCGTCTGGTCAGTTTCAATCCATCTCTGCCCATCACTCAGGACCTGGGAGAGTGCAGAGAGCTGCCTGACACTCCCAGCTACAACTGCTGACCCATCGAATCAGCTGAGGCTAATAACGGGTATGAGTGTACTTTGCCGACTGCCAATTGGTCTTTGACACTGGGTGGGGTCTGTGCCAGTAGAACCACCTCCAATCTTGTCTACCTCCATACTGTTTCAGTGCACACCAGATTTATGTGTGAGGAGGCCAGCAGTAACTGGGTGAGCAGCCATAAATGCTTAAGTCTGTGGTATATGAAGGGAGTTATGGTGGGGTCACTATTCTAGTAGTAAAACAGGCACTGAGGGGATGGACATGTGTCGGACAGTGAGGCTGTCAGTGCATGTTGGAGGGAGTGGTGCGCTGTTGGAAGGATAAGTAGGCGGGCGCAGGCCTTCCTTTAGCTACCCCACATGCCTACTCTGACCTGTACCTGCTTGCCGTGCATGAGTGATTTCCCACCTGCAGACTACAGTGCTCATGTACCCAGTGTCTTTTTAAAAAGTGTCCCTCTAAGGTCTATTCACATAACCTTGTCTGTTTATGGATCCAAAAAAAACATTGATGACGTCTGTGTTGCGTCCATTGACTGCGGAAACAAAATATGGTCGTATGAATAGTGCCTAAGAAAGTGTCCTCTAATAAAGTGTCCTCTTTATAAACTGTCCCCTATAAAGGTAAAACCTTAAATGTGTCCCCCATAACAGTGCGTCAGCAGCAGATCCACCTGCATAGCAGAATGTCTGCAGCAGATACCCTATAATAGTGTGTCATTCCTTGATGTTCACAGCTACAGTGCTCTCATAAAGGACACATTACTGACAGTTCTTTCATTACTGTATTTTCTTGCAAAAAAATATCTCCTCATGCTACATACAAGGATGTCAAAGCATAAAAGACTAGCGTATAAAATTCCTTTTAAACTGGAAGTAGTAAAATATGCTAAGGAACATGGAAACAGAGCAACGGAGAGACATTTTGGGCCACCTCCAACTGAAAAAATGATAAGAGAATGGAGGAAACAGGAGGATCAGCTGCAAAAAGTAGATAAAAGTAAGCACACTTTTCGTGGGCATGCTGCAAAGTGGCCACAGTTAGACGTGGACGTGAAAGTATGGATCACACGTCACCGGAATAATGGCTTCTCAGTTTCTACAAAAATGATAATATATGAAGCCAAATGCATTGCTTTAGAGAAAGACATTCAGGATTTAACTGGATCACCATCATGGCCTTGCTATGTGCACCAAAACTAGAATTGCGCAAACAATGCCAAAAGAATATGAATCTAACATTCTGTCTATTTATAAATTTGTAATTGACGCTAGGAAGAAAAATGATTTTGAAATTGGGAATATGGATGATGTCCCGCTAACCTTTGATGCGCCATAAAATAAGACTGCAGATCTGAAAGGTGCCAAAACCATAACCGTGTAAACCTCAGGACATGAGAATACACATGACACTGTTGTGCTGTCCTGCTGTGCAGATGGCACCAAATTGCCACCGATGTTAATTTTCAAAAGGAAAAAACTTTCCCAATGCAGTGATTCCACAAGGAGTTGTTGTGCATGTTCATGAGAAAGGATGGATGGATGAAAATGGAATGAGAGTATGGGTTGATAAAGTGTGGTCCAAATGTCTTGGAGGGCTTCTGAAAAAAAGTTTTATTAGTGCTCGACCAGTTTAGAGCACATATTAGCGAAACTACAAAAAAGAGCTTTAAAGAAATTAAGACTCATCTAGCTGTAATTCCTAGGGGTCTTACCAGCCAGTTACAACCTCTATCAACAAACCATTTAAAGTCTTTATTCAAGAAGAGTGGTACAAATGGGTGCCTGCTGGTAATCATGATCGACACCTACTGGATGAATGAAGAGGCCCACTATCACTGAAGTTTGTGAATGGGTTAAAACATCATGGCACTCAGTGAAGGACGAAACCATTGCATGGTCATTCAAAAAATGTGGCATTAGCAAAGCCTTAGATGGAACTGAAGATAGTATCATATATGAAGATAGCGAAGAAAGTGATATCAGTGATTTTGAGCAATTGAGCTTTATAAATTCTGACACTAGCGATGAGGAGTTCTTGGGGTTTCCAGAAAACTAGAAGAGTGCTTGAACCTTAAAGTCTCTCCTTATTTGTTAATGACAGTGATGATGGTTCTTAATACAGCTGTTGACTTTACATGGTTGAAATATTATTCTGCTATATTTTATTAAATATATTAGTACACAATTTGGCTCAGAATATTTTTTTCTTGTTTTCCTCCTCTAAACCTAGGTGCAGCTTATGGTCAGGTGCGTCTTATAGTGTGAAAAATACGGTATATATATACAGTATATATAAGCATATATAATGTAATTGCTTCCTGTATTTTTTAGTACTTTTGCCTTTTTAGAGACACATATCTAACTCCTTTTCTTATATTCTGCTTTTGTAATATGATTTTATATGGATTTTGAAAAAATATTCAGCTATATTTCCTCCTTTAAACCTAGGTGCGTGTTATGGCCAGGTGCGTCTTATAGTGTGAAAAATATGGTATATATATAATTATATATACAGTATATATAAGCATATATAATGTAATTGCTTCCTCTATTTTTTAGTATTTTTGCTTTTTTAGAGACACATATCCTACTCCTTTTCTTATATTCTGCTTTTGTAATATGATTTTATATGGATTTTGAAAAAATATTCAGCTATAATCAACTATACTTGTTTTTTATCTTTCTTTTATATGGAAACTTTACAGTGATTTGAAGTGTAAACTAGTAATTACTTTGCAGAGTGGCTAACATGATATTTTTTGTTTAGCTTATTTTTTCATATATATTGTCACTACTAACTGGGGGGATCATGTTTGAGAACTTATAAATTTATAATCGCTCAACAGTTTAATTGTGTGTTAAATGCAGACTTAGATCTCCAAAAACCTCAGTGCCAGTGTTAGGTTATTTTGTGCCCTAGGCCAACTTTATTAGTGCGCCAACCAACTGTTTGGTAGCTAACCCTTGCAGTTGGGTTTTTCCCAAATTATGACCTGCACCCTTGGCGAATGACTAATTTGCCTTAATGGCCGTACTGGCCCTGAGAAAATGCAAATATAACTTCCAGAACTGTGCAGGTATTTACACAGTGTATTATACAGTATATCAAAGTCTCTCTGATCCTCAGACACTTCCGTATTCAGATTAGGTATTCAAGAATTAATTTTTTTATAGATAAGTTACTGCTCTTTTTTAAACCATGAAAATACCAGGATATTGTTATCTTTCAAGCATGCTCCTGTATATTAGAAGAAATGATATATGTTTCATATAAAAATAAATTGTAGACTAGAAAGACATCAGCACTGATTACTGAGATTTCCAGAATTAACTTGGAATATGCTAGATCACCAAATAAGTCACTCCATAAGAAAAAGAAATTCCACAGTGTGAATATGACTACAAAAGAAACAGAACAACTTAGATATAAGTCACATCATCATTATTATAAAAATAGGGAAATGGCAAGTAAGAGTTTAGCACAGGGCGGCATGGTGGCGCAGTGGTAGCGCTGCTGCCTTGCAGCTAGGAGACCCGGTTTCGCTTCCCGGGTCCTCCCTGCGTGGAGTTTGCATGTTCTCCCCGTGTCTGCGTGGGTTTCCTCCGGGCGCTCCGGTTTCCTCCCACAGTCCAAAGACATGCAGGTTAGGTGGACTGGCGATTCTTAATTGGCCCTAGTGTGTGTCCTGCGGTGGGTTGGCACCCTGCCCTGGATTGGTTCGTGCCTTGTTGTTGGTTGGGATTGGCTCCAGCAGACCCCTGTGTTTGGATTCAGCGGGTTGGAAAATGGATAGATGGATGGGTTGGAAAATGGATGGATGGATGGAGTTTAGCACAACAAATATATTAGCAGGAAAGAGCACATTGATAGATAGTAACAATGCATCTGGAAATAAAATTAAAGGGCTCAAAGAAATAACTAACACATTTATTTTTTATTCTAAGTCCTCATATGTCTCATGGTGTAATGAGCATGGAAGGCAGAAGTGTTTGATTTTGAATTTAAACCAGTTTGCCCTGCAACATGAACACAGTTGGTATCATAGATGGTTTGTGCCAGGCAAGCACTTATGGGAAGGAGAGCACTTATGGCATCGCAAGGCTTATATTTATATTTTTTGTCTAAATGTCTATTCCCTTTTTTATTTTTTTGAATGCTGTTGACCATATTGACCATGTCCCTCTCTCTCTCTGTGCAACTTTATATATATATACTGTACATGTGTATACTAATTATGTCCTTTTCCCTCCACATTTCTGAGAAGACACCCAGTGAGGGCAGCTGACTCCAGCTCTTCCGGTGCACTGCCTGTAAGTTCTGAGGCCACTGGAAGGAGGCACCATTCTACACTTAGAGTATCCTACAGGATTGTGCTCCTAACTTCTTGATTCATCCACACAAAAAGCCTTCATTTAAACCCTAAGTGTCAATCTACTTTTTGCTCTGATTTCATTTGTGCCAGTGTGCCTGTTTATTGTGTCTCTACACAAGAGTCTTTGAGAATTAAAAGGGGATGACCGAGTTGGTGCCCCAACATTTATTTTCTCCAGCATGTCATTTCTCACTTGACCACTATATAACTCATATATTGAGTTACAATCACATATTTGTAATTTTTTTTTCATGTCTTCTCAATTGGGACAGGCAAGGTTAATATTGAAGATCGACAGCATATAACAGTGTAAATCGAAATGACTATCTTTAGTATGTAGTAAATGTTGCAGCTCCTCTTTTAAATTAGTGTCATTGTGCATGGCCTATCACGTTTTTTTTTTTTTTTTTTAACATTCAATTAATAATGTATTCATGTAATTCACAATTCTTAATATCTTTATTAATATTAATAAGCCTTTAAATTATGTAAATGTTTTTGTCTTTATTTAACATCTTTCTAAATCAGTATATGTTCTCTGCAGTAACAGGTTATTTTTTAAATGCCAGTTCTTTACAGTTTTTAGAAACTAAAAGTTTTACTGTTCGCAATACAGTACATGGAAAAACAAAGCAAAAAACAGCAAAGAGACACTTTACTTAAACTCTCCCTGGAAAAATGTTTTCCTTGAGGGAACACATAAGCACGTTTACTGCCATCTATGAGAATTTTCTTTTCCTTGCACCAACTGCAAATTAATTTGAAAAAAAATGTAGAAAAATTACATTTTTATTATGAAATTAGTATAAAACAATGGTGTCAAGAACGAACTTACATATTGCCACTGTGGCAGTCAACATGATAAAAATATGATGGTATAAAATTAAATATTTTTTGAGTCTTAAAAAGAACTCTGTTTAAAAATGTAGTTTATTAACTGATTCAAAATTATGATTTGTTAGTAATAGTAAATACTGTTGCTGATATAATGGCTGACTGCTGTAGTCTTTTTATCAGCTCTTCATTTGTCAAGTTGCTTAAGCTTATAAAAGTGTTTTGCCTTATCCAGCACAGGATTTCTGAACATATCAACCCACTCACTATGGAATGAAATCCTTTAGATTTCACCAGTTTCCATAGCAATACATTATATGAGCATCTCACCATAAATTACTTTGATATTAGCAAATTTGGAATATTCTTAAATTAACAAAGTATACATTGTATGCTTTTTACTTGTAAGGAATTCAGTGTTGTTTGACTGGAAACTAAAAGAATGCAGCTTCATGGTGTGACATTATACAATTCAGTCAACTTGCTTGTGTGTGCTTTGTGTTTCAGAACCTTGTGCCAGAACAAAAAAGAAAAAAAATAGCACTTAGCCTGGATGGATAAAGGGAGATTGAATGTAAACAAATGGAACCATAAAGGCAGTGCTGACATTTCAAAATAAAAATGTTCAAAAGCACATTTAGTTGAAAAAATGCACTGTAAAGGGTTAGCTTTCCTTTATAGACCAGAAAAGTTGACAACCTCAGCCATGCCCCCCTTACACAATGGTTGAATGGCTGCATGTGATATCATCATCACATAATGAAATTGGTCACATGACCATTGTGTATCCTAGAGAACATTGGAAGATTTTTCTTTTTGCCGTTGATCGGAATTAGGATTACATTCATAAAAATATGTCTAATGTTTTTCTTAAGCTTTAATAATAACTATTTTGTAGAACATCAGTAAAATGCAAATTATATCCTGACAATGCTCCTATATCCCTGAAGCTTTCAATTCTAAAATGTATCCTATTTCATTCTGAACCTGTGGCGCCCCTTCAAGTTTCACATAATGTATTTTCTGAATCTTCTTCATCCAGAATTTGAGGAGCTGGAGCTCATTCAGGCAGAAATAAGTACAGAAAAACCATCCATCTCAGTGCACATTCAAATACACATCTGCCATGAACATCTGTCTTTAGACAGAGAGAGAAAAGCAGAGTACCTAAAGAAAACAGTTTTGTTTGTTGTGTAAAACTGTTACTTAAACTCACTTTGTTCTTGAACTAGTCAGATCCTGCTATACATGGTTCTGTATAAACGTCTTCAACCCATTAGATCTTGTTCCTCTTCTTTTAAGATGCATGTGTTTCTTTACATAATGTGGTAGAGATACATCTTAGCCATGTTATTCATGAACAGAGCCCAGTGTTAACAGTTATATTTTAATGACACCTACCTCTACATAAAAATCTCACCTCACTGTACTGTGTAGCACATAAAAAAGTTGATAACTAACAATACAGAACTCATCAGAACAAGATAGAACTGTTTCTTTTGAGACCTTAAGCAAGTAATGGTGCTGTATCGAGAAACGGTCTAAAACTGAACTTACAACATCTCTATGATAGTATAATAATGACAGTGCCTCTTCTTATGGCTTAATAAGAAAATAAACAGGGGCTTATATACTGTATTAGAATCAAAGGATTAACAAAATGGATGGATGAATGAATGCCTGATAATTAACCAACAGTATGAAGCTACTGTATAAGAAATTTCCAATGTATTGAAAAATATCCATGAAACAGCTGGCATATTGCCTTACTGTATGTTTCAGACTTAGTGAAATGGAGTGCAGTTCCTATATATAGGTCTAAGTTGTTTTTTGTCTATAAATCTGTTCTGACAGACAAGCTAAGAAGATCCCTTGCAATCATTGTAACACAATAAAATCTTTCATCCAGAAACATCATACTGCCATCTTTCTATGTGATAAATGTCAAACTTCAGACTTTGAAAGTTTTTCTCAAATTTCTTACTTCAACTATATATTCTGGCACAAAATGAACCCATGCATGATTTACAGCTACAAAGCATTTGGGATTTTTAGGGGAAGGAAAATTAAATCAAATACAATTGAATCATTTGGAACATGCTATTCTCACTTCACAGTTTAATGAGGTACTGTGTGGCATTCCAGGCATACAGAAGTCTCAGAATACTCTTAGCAAGACTGGTAAACACCTTTCACAAGGCTGCTTCAGTATTATTAGTTTTTTCAGTAATTAACATATTTTCACACATATGGAATTGCCATTAAGAAAATGGTTCTTTTTCTCTCAGGGTCAATATTATTTGCTTCCTTAAAAGACTTTTGACTTGCATTATAGCTTTTTGTCCTTGATTAAAGCTCTGGCCTGACTATCAGCAGCCAAGTGACATCTTTTTCTCTCTCCCTCTGGTCTTTCAGCCTGGTAGTTGACAGCTAAAGTCTTCTCATTCTCATTAGAGCACAGAGGTTTAAAAACAAGCACTTGAGGGTGCAACATTCCTTTCCTGTATTATTTTTAAGCTGTTGTATGCAAATAATAGCAAGACTTACAATGTATATAGATTCCATTCATGGTATAATGGTGTACTTTTCAGTGATGTGTAGGAAAAGATGGGCATTACCCAGCCTCCTGCTAGAGAACCACATTGAATAACACTTAACTTCAGCTATAAATGTAAATTCTCCTCAGAAGGACCATCTTTGGTTTATAATGTGATAAAAATGATCACTCACAGGCAATGATATCCAAACACATCTCTAAGATACTCCATTTAAACATCTGGTCAGTGAAGAGTGAGCCATAGCTCAATCATTGTCAACTAAATGGATGAAAATTTTCAAAAATTATTAACAAAAAGATTAGACTAATGTGCACCCAAGAAAATGGCAAACAGTACTCTCCTTTGCCTAGGCTGTGACCTTAACAAAGGATTGAGTGAACCCTTTTACTCTGAAGTGTAACCTATTACTGGACTGGACAAATGAAAGACCATCCATAACAGAGTTGAATGTGAGTACAGCATTTAGCTCATCTTTGCTAAAGAACAACATGGTGAGCAAGCAAGAGAATCTAAAGACAAAGCAACATGCTTAGGTAAAGAGATCTCATACAACACAAATGTCAGGAAGAACAACACATCTTTGAGCTTTATTAATCTATATATATAAAAATGGAATGGGTGGGTCGTCGGGTGGGCCTTTTTTTCATTCCGTCGTTTTTTCGACGTTTTGAAAATGTAGAATGATTATTTGATTTTTTTGTTTTTATTTGATCGTGTCTATGTAGCCGCCGTCGTAATAAAGTATCGCTAAAATCGTCATTTATCGTAATTTATTTTTGACGTATAACGTCGCCGTCGTCGAGGTCAGTGATACCACTGCAAAAAATCTGCTTACGGTTGAAAGACACGCCCTACTCACTGGACAGTTAAAAACACCAATCAAACTAACGATGACATCAAGTATTACCCAATCAAAAGTAGGAAAGGAGGCATCTTCATAAAATGCGTGTGGGATGATTTGCATGAGACGCTGCTTTAAAAAAAAAATGATAAAAAAAATACGGGATAAATCCCGTCCAGTATTGATTCAAAACGGGACGCGCAATTTCATTCTCAAACGCGGCACGATTCCGTATTTTAAAGGACGGGTGGCAACCCTACAGTGCCAGGTAACCACCCATACAATCACATTGTGATTCAGACTAGGAATGCAATGAATGTAATTACCCCGATCTACATACAAGGCGAAAGTCTTGCAACATTCAAAGATGATGGTTTGGGATAAGTACACCATACAACATAAAAGAGCTTATGAAGCCTTGAACCGAAAAAAGCAACATCTCAGAGATCGTAAAAAAAAAATAGGAGCTAATGTCGTTTTACTCGCTGTAGATTTTAGTCAAACATTACCAGTTATTTCACGAGGGAGACCAGCACATCAACTCAACGCGTGTTTAAAAATCCATGCTTCTCCCACGCTCGGTTATATGTCGCGTGTTCTCGGGTAGGTGCACCAAAAAATGTATACATTTAAGCATGTAATGGGCAAACAAAAAATGAGGTATACCCGAAGGCACAGCAGTAGTACTTAATGTAACTTTACTTCTTAAATGTTAATGTTTTACTGTTTAATAATTTATACGCTTCTTATATGTTGTTCAAATTCTTTTATCAAAATACCACTGACAGCGCAATGCACGATAACATGGAGTGAATACACCATACGCATCCGCCCACGGCCGCCCTGCTGTGCGCAGATAGGACTTGATTGTACAATAAAATAAAATAAAGATAAAAAGACTAAAACAATCATCACCCATAAAGCGGATAGTAGACGTGACGTACTATATGTGTACCACATTTCAAGTGTATAGGTGCAACGGTTTGCGAGCTACAGGTCATTTAAAATCCAGGACAGACACACAAATTGCCACGGTAGCAAATTACAGAAGAAGATTTTACTGTTTAATAATTTATATTTATATGAAATGTGCTTCTTATATATTACTTCATATTCTCATATGATAATGATGTTAATGTTTATATTGATTTCTGTGTTATTAAAACTGCATGTATGCGTGTATATGTATATATATATATATACGAGCTGTATATACCCGGCGTTGCCCGAGGCAGAAGTAACCTAATCGGTCAAACACTTACATATATACCAAAGTAAACCTAATCGGTTAAACAGCTTCATATATACAGAAGCGAACCTAATCGGACAAACAGCTAATCTATATACATAAGCAAACCTAATTGGTCAAACAGTTACATAAATACAAAAGCAAACCTAATCGATGAAACAGCTTCATATATACAGAAGCGAACCTAATTGGTCAAACAGTTATGCATGTGCAGAATAATTTTACAAAGATTATGCGTGTTAACAATCATTAAAAAGAAAAGATTGAGGAACTCTTCTTCTATATGTGATGAAGCTGGATGAAGCTGACTTGACGAAGACGTAGGTGGCATAGATTGGTTTTTCTAAAACAGAAGAAAAAAATGAGTATCTATTATTATTTTAAATTAGAATGAAAATGAGAACCTTGATTAGAGATAGATTATCCGTATTAAAATATGTGCATGAATAAACTTTTGGTAACTCTCTAGCAAAAGTTTATTCATACAAATTGGCATGGGATGGCTTTGTGAAAAAGTAAAAATTAGATAAAAATAAATTGAGAATGCGTACTTCGATTTGACTGAGATTATCTGTAATGATGAAAAAAAAGTTTAGTATGTTTTTTTTTCCATACGGGAAGGATGTAAAACCTTACATAGGCACCCTTCAGCCCGTACTGAAGGGTACTGTCAGATTCTTACTGACTAAAAAACACCCTTTTTATTCCACAGCTACCCCAAAAACCACTATTAGGCATTACTTTGGGGTGGCAGTAGTTTAGTTATGAAACAGCTGGGTCCTGAAAAAAATCTGTCTTATTAGTGGCTTCATCACATATAGAAGAACAGTTCCTCAATCTTTTCTTTTTAATGATTGTTAACACGCATAATGTTTGTAAAATCATTCTGCACATTCATAACTGTTTCACCAATTAGGTTCGCTTCTGTATATATGAAGCTGTTTAACCGATTAGGTTTACTTTGGTATATATGTAAGTGTTTGACCGATTAGGTTACTTCTGCCCCGGGCAACGCCGGGTATATACAGCTCGTTAAGTATAAAGTCTGACAAACAGTAATAAACAACAACAGCACAAATCTGTCAGCTTTCAGCTTGTAAAAACATAATGGGCAGTATGATGAATCTTTATGAATAAAAATATTTATTACTCAAAAATGCTCTGTAGCACAAGAAAGCTCAGAAGAGCACAAAAAGCACAGAGGAGTTGCCTACAAGACAAACAGGCAAACCAGTGGCAAACAAAACCTAATACACAAATCCAAATAGGTTGAAAAACAGAGCAAGGGGTCAGAAATCCAGTAAATCAACAAAGCACAATAATAATAATAATAATAATAATAATAATAATAATAATGAAGAAGAAGAAGAACTCACCAATGCCAATGTATATAATTAATAATAATAATAATAATACTGCGGTGGGCTGGCGTCCTGCCGGTGGTTTGTTTCCTGCCTTGTGCCCTGTGTTGACTGGGATTGGCTCCAGCAGACCCCCGTGACCCTATAGTTAGGATATAGTGGGTTGGATAATGGATGGATGGATAATAATAATAATAATAATAATACTGTGCTGCGGTGGGTTGGCACCCTGCCCAGGATTGGTTCCCTGCCTTGTGCCCTGTGTTGGCTGGGATTGGCTCCAGCAGACCCCCATGACCCTGTGTTCGGATTCAGCGGGTTGGAAAATGGATGGATGGATGGATAATACTGTGGTGGGCTGGCGCTCTGCTCGGGATTTGTTTCCTGCCTTGCGCCCTGTGTTGGCTGAGATTGGCTCCAGCAGACCCCCGTGACCCTGTAGTTAGGATATACAGCTGTAGCGGGTTGAATAATGGATGGATGGATAATAATAATAAAATAATAAGAATAATAATAAGAAGAAGAACTCACCAAAGCCAATGTATACAACGTCCTGCAAAGGCACTGTGGGCTTCCTCATCCTTTTCAATGTTGAGAGTAGCCACTTGACAGTGGCCCCACCCCTTGGGAAACTACCCCAGAAAACACATGAAACGTAATAGAGGATACATAGACATATAGAAACTAAATGATCAATAATAATGACATGAAAATGAATCAAAAAAGAGAATTTGAACTTTACCCTGGCTGAAATGTAACAGATAAGGGAAGTATGCTTATTTTAAGAAACAAAATAATATACAATTACATGTATGTAGATAAAACAAGTAAATATACAACACGGAAGTAGCTGTTTTTTTATTCATTTGGAGGTGTTCTGGGATTTCTTGATTTTACAAGGTCTTGGGCTTATTGTTTCTTTTTTTAGATTTTAGCATGATGTCACACAAAGAATGTCCTTGCTTTAATGCACTGCTATGAGTGAGACCTGACTAAACCATTATGCTGCAATTCTTTTTTTCAAAATAATTAAAGGTTTGCATTGCAGCGATTAACCAGGGCAAAATCCAACATGCGAGCATTGTCATCTAGCTCCAGCATCATTAGGCCATATGTTTTGTGAATGCACTAAATTAACATAATTTTGGACAGAAATCTTGACATACTTCTCAGGCAGCTTTGGTGTCACAATCACTCCTGATCTATTAACGGCCATATCTGCCACAATCCCAGATGGGATTAAAGTATGTAGGAACAAATTGATTGAAATATAGCATACCACACTTTTGGCATGTGGACTCTTGTTTAACTGGAAGAATCCTAACCCACCTTTTAGAACTCAGTGTGTAGGTAACATTATGTTTGATCTCAAATTAGAAAATGTTAAATTCTCTTTTAGATATGTCAAAAAACTTTTTAAAACAAAGCAACAATTCATTTGTATAATTTTAGAATTAGCATGCTCAGCCTGTGATTGACTCTCTTATGCTATTAGTTGTTCTATTATATTTAAAAGTTACGAGTGTTTTTTCTGCTTGTGTCTTCTTTTTCTTTCTCTTGACCGTCGGATGAATATTGTTTTTTTTTCCTTTTCCTTTCCTTTTTTTTCTAGACTGATTTTAAAGTAAATCGCTATGCCTATTATTATTATTTGTTTTATTGAGTAGTATGCCATTGTAATGTTCTGCTTTATGAAAATAAAAAAACAAGTTTGCAAACATTAGATGTTTAGTAAGTACAGTTAGTAATAAGCATGCTACCCAAAAACAATTAAACATGACAAAACAAGTCTTTATGTGGCTGTTTACTAGCTGCTTAGAGTTCTAAATAATCTTGACAAAGGTAAAGTACTTTTATAATACCAAACTTTTGGAGATGATGTCCAATACTGTGGGCATTTCCATGTCATGGTTCTGGGTTCAAATAAAAAATTTGCTGATGGAGCAGTGCACTTTTCTTTGCCACATGGCATTCCTGAATCTCTGTCTATGATGCCATGTCTTCTAAAACTTCATACTGAAAAATTTCAGGGACAAGAGTTTAAGTGACAAGATTGCCTTCTTAAGGTTTCTTGGGAGCTTAGAAGAAAGATTCAGAGGCTGTTCAGAGAGATTTTAGAATGACCAGCTCCAAGAGCTCTAAGGGGACTAGCTTCCATACTCAAACAGAAGGGTTTCTATCCTCTACAGTGCATCCAGAAAGTATTCAGAGCGCATCTCTTTTTCCACCTTTTGTTATGTTACAGCCTTATTCCAAAATGGATTAAATTCATTTTTTTCCTCAGAATTCTGCACACAACACCCCATAATGACAAAGTGAAAAAAGTTTACTTGAGGTATTTGCAAATTTATTAAAAATAAAAAAACTGAGAAATCACATGTACATAAGTATTCACAGCCTTTGCTCAATACTTTGTCGATGCACCTTTGGCAGAAATTACAGCCTCAAATCTTTTTGAATATGATGCCACAAGCTTGACACGCCTATCCTTGGCCAGTTTCGCCCATTCCTCTTTGTAGCACCTCTCAAGCTCCATCAGGTTGGATGGGAAGCGTTGGTGCACAGCCATTTTAAGATCTCTCCAGAGATGTTCAATCAGATTCAAGTCTGGAATGAACCATCACCCCAGTCTGAGGTCAAGAGCGCTCTAGAACAGGTTTTCATCCAGGATGTCTCTGTACATTGCTGCAGTCATCTTTCCCTTTATTCTGACTAGTCTCCCAGTTCCTGCCGCTGAAAAACATCCCCACAGCATGATGCTGCCGCCACCATGCTTCACTGTAGGGATGGTGCCATGTTTCCTCCAAACGTGACGCCTGGCATTCACACCAAAGAGTTCAATGTTTGTCTCATCAGACCAGAGAATTTTCTTTCTCATGGTCTGAGAGTCCTTCAGGTGCCTTTTGGCAAACTCCAGGCGGGCTGCCATGTGCCTTTTACTAAGGAGTGGCTTCCATCTGGCCACTCTACCATACAGGCCTGATTGGTGGATTGCTGCAGAGATGGTTGTCCTTCTGAAAGGTTCTCCTCTCTCCACAGAGGACCTCTGGAGCTCTTGGTCACCTCTCTAACTAAGGCCCTTCTCCCCCGATCACTCAGTTTAGATGGCCGGCCAGCTCTAGGAAGAGTCCTGGTGGTTTCGAACTTCTTCCACTTATGGATGATGGAGGCCACTGTGCTCATTGGGACCTTCAAAGCAGCAGAAATTTTTCTGTAACCTTCCCCAGATATGTGCCTCGAGACAATCCTGTCTCAGAGGTCTACAGACAATTCCTTTGACTTCATGCTTGGTTTGTGCTCTGACATGAACTGTCAACTGTGGGACCTTATATAGACAGGTGTGTGCCTTTCCAAATCATGTCCAGTCAACTGAATTTACCACAGGTGGACTTCAATTAAGCTGCAGAAACATCTCAAGGATGACCAGGGGAAACAGGATGCACCTGAGCTCAATATTGAGCTTCATGGCAAAAGCTGTGAATACTTATGTACATGTGCTTTCCCAATTTTTTTATTTTTAATAAATTTGCAAAAATCTCACGTAAACATTTTTCATGTTGTCATTATGGGGTGTTGTGTGTAGAATTCGGAGGAAAAAAATGAATTTAATCCATTTTGGAATAAGGCTGTAACATAACAAAATGTGGAAAAAGTGATGCGCTGTGAATACTTTCCGGATGCACTGTATGTACCATAGAGTTTAATGAAGGACGTAATTCTGTCTGATTGGAACAAAGTTCAATTCTGGGTACAAGTCGATGTCTGATTATAGGTGCATGAATGTGTCCATCAGAGTAATCAAGAGTTCAATTTTTAGTTACAAAGTTAAGATGAATGTGATTTTTAGCACCTCTTTAATGGCTAGACATGTCAGCTCATATCTGATTATAACTCCTGGTTAGCAGATGGAATTGAGCAGGCCAGCTGGCCGAATATTGAAGGCGCTACACAATAGTTCAGTAACTCAATTTAGTGTCCTTCTTGAACGCAGACGGTGGAAGAGCAGCTGCCTTTTTCCACCTCTGGTAAGTTTGTTCATTTTTCTTTCGGCCTCATGTGCCAATAACTAGCAAAATGGGGAAAGGTCCATTACATGCTCCTACAGTAATGATCTTTAATAAACATTCACGTAGGTCACTCTCTAACCTGCTTTTAACATATTACATTAGGTAAAAAGTAGCCTTTTAACATACAGTGGTGTGAAAAACTATTTGCCCCCTTCCTGATTTCTTATTCTTTTGCATGTTTGTCACACAAAATGTTTCTGATCATCAAACACATTTAACCATTAGTCAAATATAACACAAGTAAACACAAAATGCAGTTTGTAAATGGTGGTTTTTATTATTTAGGGAGAAAAAAAAATCCAAACCTACAAACCTACTGTGTGAAAAAGTAATTGCCCCCTGAACCTAATAACTGGTTGGGCCACCCTTAGCAGCAATAACTGCAATCAAGCGTTTGCGATAACTTGCAATGAGTCTTTTACAGCGCTCTGGAGGAATTTTGGGTCACTCATCTTTGCAAAATTGTTGTAATTCAGCTTTATTTGAGGGTTTTCTACCATGAACCGCCTTTTTAAGGTCGTGCCATAGCATCTCAATTGGATTCAGGTCAGGACTTTGACTAGGCCACTCCAAAGTCTTCATTTTGTTTTTCTTCAGCCATTCAGAGGTGGATTTGCTGGTGTGTTTTGGGTCATTGTCCTGTTGCAGCACCCAAGATCGCTTCAGCTTGAGTTGACGAACAGATGGCCGGACATTCTCCTTCAGGATTTTTTGGTAGACAGTAGAATTCATGGTTCCATCTATCACAGCAAGCCTTCCAGGTCCTGAAGCAGCAAAACAACCCCAGACCATCACACTACCACCACCATATTTTACTGTTGGTATGATGTTCTTTTTCTGAAATGCTGTGTTCCTTTTACGCCAGATGTAACGGGACATTTGCCTCCCAAAAAGTTCAACTTTTGACTCATCAGTCCACAAGGTATTTTCCCAAAAGTCTTGGCAATCATTGAGATGTTTCTTAGCAAAATTGAGACGAGCCCTAATGTTCTTTTTGCTTAACAGTGGTTTTTGTCTTGGAAATCTGCCATGCAGGCCGTTTTTGCCCAGTCTCTTTCTTATGGTGGAGTCATGAACACTGACCTTAATTGAGGCAAGTGAGGCCTGCAGTTCTTTAGACGTTGTCCTGGGGTCTTTTGTGACCTCTCGGATGAGTCATCTCTGCGCTCTTGGGGTAATTTTGGTCGGCCGGCCACTCCTGGGAAGGTTCACCACTGTTCCATGTTTTTGTCATTTGTGGATAATGGCTCTCACTGTGGTTCGCTGGAGTCCCAAAGCTTTAGAAATGGCTTTATAACCTTTACCAGACTGATAGATCTCAATTACTTCTGTTCTCATTTGTTCCTGAATTTCTTTGGATCTTGGCATGATGTCTAGCTTTTGAGGTGCTTTTGGTCTACTTCTCTGTGTCAGGCAGCTCCTATTTAAGTGATTTCTTGATTGAAACAGGTGTGGCAGTAATCAGGCCTGGGGGTGGCTACGGAAATTGAACTCAGGTGTGATACACCACAGTTAGGTTATTTTTTAACAAGGGGGCAATTACTTTTTCACACAGGGCCATGTAGGTTTGGATTTTTTTTCTCCCTAAATAATAAACACCATCATTTAAAAAACTGCATTTTGTGTTTACTTGTGTTATATTTGACTAATGGTTAAATGTGTTTGATGATCAGAAACATTTTGTGTGACAAACATGCAAAAGAATAAGAAATCAGGAAGGGGGCAAATAGTTTTTCACACCACTGTACATAAGCTAGGCATACCCTGTACAGTATATTACATATTACCTTGATGAAGCCATTTTGTAATGATCATATTAAACTAATTCTCCCTACCTTGAATCATTACTCATCTAAATTGTCTTAACATTAAATACAGAATAATCTATAATACTGTTATTAATGTGAAAGGCTGTGAATGCCAATACCACACAATAATAGATTCAATTTATAGCAGACTTAACTTGGCACAGACTTAGAGCACTGCCACGTATTTACGAATAGAAATATTTATATTTTAATATTAACATTAACCCTTTCAAGGTGAGTGTTGACAAAAGTCGATATCAAGGAGCTGAAAGCTGAAAATATTTCTGTTTATTAAGATTGTTTACAGTGAATTGGTCGGTTAGTCCACTAGATGGCAGCAAAGACCATAAATTAAAATAAGGTTCTTGCATTTCAGGCATCTTTTCTCCTTACAACATGGCATGAAATGGGGCCTTCAGTCTCATGATAACACAGTGTAATTTTCCAGCCACAAAAATGTAAGTCAGACTACAACATGTTGTTTGTAGAAATAGGTCAGGAAGGAACTTTGCTACTGCTGTACTTATGACAAACATTGTGACTTATCAATACATTCAGGTGTTTTAAAATTATTTTTAACGTGTATACAGTGTCTGCGGTGGGTTGGCACCCTGCCCGGGATTGGTTCCTGCCTTGTGCCCTGTGTTGGCTGGGATTGGCTCCAGCAGACCCCTGTGACCCTGTGTTCGGATTCAGCGGGTTGGAAAATGGATGGATGGATGGATGGATGTATACAGTGTTTATGCATTGTAGACCGTGTTTGTTTTATATAATGTGAGTGAAAAAAAGTAACCTTGAAAAGTTAAAAATACACCATTTATATGTATAAACACACAAATTATATCAAACATGCAGAAAATATAACTGCAATGATGAACAAAAACAACTCATTACACAAAAAAGTGCTCTTATAATATGATATGACTTGGTGACAATGGAACTGAGGAAAACAAAAACTTCAGTCAACAAAATCACTGAACAAAATAAAGCGTTGTGGTGTTGACCATCAGTTATAAAAGACAAAGTCAAAGGCAGACAAAATTACATGACCCAGGCCAAATACCCAAATTATGGCATTATGCAATATCATATGTACATTCTGACCTGTGTAATAAGAAAAATATGTCATCATTTTATAGTTAAATCCCAAAGCTTCCAATAGCTTTGGTGTCACTTTTCACGAAAAGGAAAAACATCTTGTCAATGTATCTGTGGCACTCAGAAGTGGATAGTAAGTAACAGTTGCACAGCTTTCATTTATGTGCAAATAATTAATAAACACTGAAGAACTATGAACAGCTAATCAGTAGTTTCAATAAGAATATGCCAGACTAAATAAACTTATTCTTTTAAATAACTCCCAAAATGACAGTGAATGTAAACACAGCTCTAAATCAGCAAAGATACAGCTGAATGAAAACAAAACAGATATGCAGGTGTTGCCAGAATAAGTGCTAACAGTGTTGTTTGTAGCTGGAATTGCTCTTTGGCCTTGAAAATCTTCTCATTTCACCTCCTGGAATTACTTCTGGAAGGAAATAAAAAATATACCAAAGGAATAATCAAAAGAAGAAGTACACCGCTGAGAAATCTTTCAGTGCAAGGCCAAGGTGCCCAACTAGGTTTCAGGCTGCCTGCCCTCTGCTGTCGGCAAAAAAAAAAAAAAAACACCAGACTACTGCTGAGCTTATCTTCTGCCCACTTGCATGTAGAATAATATCTGTCAACTTCTTCCAAGTCTACTTTTCATAGTTAACTTATTGTTCTGTTTTATTCCTTCAATCTTCCTTTATTCTCCTTCCTGTGTACACTTGATTAGGTTCTTCTAGTCAATTTAAATTTGGGAAACAAATGTAGGCCTACATGCTTTATGGCTTACCACCCCAGGGAGACTTTGTCATTCTACATTAGCAAACATAGGTGCTCTAGTATTTCCAGTACAGGTTTCTTTCTCTCTCTTTCCCTTGACTTCAACTCCTTTTGTGCAATGCGTTACATTAACTCTGCTGCTGCATGTGTAATATGTGTCCTCAGAGGAGAAGCCAATAAAATAGATGGGCAGTGTAAGACTGCCTGCCATGGCAATATGTTCACCCCAGCACGCTTGGCGGTAGCATACCTCCAGGCATTGATGCAAGTTAGATTCCTAAAAGAATGCATGGAAGGTGTAGTTGGAGCAGAAAGCTCTATCGGGGACTCCTGATGCCACTGGAATAAAGCTTTTGGGGGAGCCTCCCTGCTCTCATCCACCTGACTCAAAAGTGCTTTTGATTTGCCTGAAGTACTCCCATGTCCAGCTTTAAAAGAAGTCTCTCTTCCTCTGCCAGGTTAGTCAGAGACAGCAGTGAAATATGGACAAAGCTCACCTGAAGAAGAGGAGAAGGAGGAAGAGGAGTAAGAGTAGAAGGGAGAAAAGTGCTGATTGTGAAGAAAAGAAACTTTGTTGTGGAGCCAAGTTGGAAGAAAAAGTGTCTTTCAGGACCAAAGACTTTTTTGTAGTCAGTATGTTCTGGCTTTGGGTTACAAGACAACTCCTATTTTGCATTTTCTCTATATATAAAATGGAAAGGCACCTGATGCTTTTATTGCCAGAAAACACACATTGTCACAAAATTAAATCAAAGTAATACTGGATCAGATGCAGCAGCATGCAAATCTTGTTTGTCACATGAATAAAAGTCTTTGTAAGTGCCTGTTTTTCTAATACAAGAATCTTTTTCCCATCTGTGGTCTATCTGTCTTTCAGATCCTTGTCCCACTGCTCAAGAGTAGCTCTGACAAAAACATCTTTGAATTTTACTGAGTCTGACACAATGAGAGTGAAAACAACTCAACACAGAGGATTTTCCAAGCTCCCTATTATGTTTGTTATGTTATTTTGGAAACAACACAATTCTGTTTATGAGAATGGTATGAAAGGAAACTAAATCTCCAGAGTGTTTTCACAACACAGAGCCCAGAACGTAACTACATATATATATATAGTATTATTTAAGAAAATATGTGTAATAGCAATAAAAACACGGTTCAGCTCTGTCAGTTTCTTTCACATAAGACAGAGAAAGAATATGTTTCTTTCTTGAATGAGTATGGAATACTAATTCATTTGATAACAAAAGATTCTGTAGAATCTTTGAATATGCAGAATTCAAGGTATTCATAACAAAAGCCATTACATATTATTGAGCCCCCTGTGTACCCTTTTGTATGTAACATTTGAATTCATTATATAAAACAGCAAAACATTTGCATTTTTCAGTGTTGACCTAAGGAATCCTGGGAGAGTGTAACAATATGCAATTGAAAGGCTGCATTTTCAGCTTGAGTGCAGCACAGTTAATCAAGCATGAAGAATACAAGTAACATCAATATGCCCTATGTGAACAAGTAATGAAAAATAAAACACAATGGCATGTTGAAATAATACCAAATCCAAATGCTGATTAACCATTGAAGACAAATAGTTTAATAATTCACATTCTTTTATACATCACAAAAAGTATAATGGAAAATTAAAAAAATAATGTCCTTGTGCTCTCAACAAAATATAATATAAACATCTGCATATAATGCTAAATGGCATATGTGTTCTTTCCTTCAATACTTTCTTCCCTAATTGCATTTCTCTTCATGAGGACACCATCCACAAGACTTGCAACCTGATGAGCCTCCCAGGCTGTCTCTGCTAATCAGATAAGAAGAAAGCTGGAGACAAAGTAGTTAATGGGGGACTTCTTGCAGTGTCCGTTCATCCAAAACAAGTAGTGAAAAATGTGCCCTGTTCTCTTGTGCTAGTGTTACTATACTGTATGTGTTGTGATAATTTCAAAATGATATGCAAAATTATATGGCATTTTTATGAGCTAACTTCTAACAGCTATTATCAATTAGATTTAAAAGTTATCAATTAGATCTAATTCTCACACTACACCACTGTAAAATGACCCAATTCCATATCCACTACTACAGATCTTTATCTTACATTAAATATGTATGCTTTATGAAAAAGTGTTGTAAATAAGGACCCAGTCCTGGTCCATCATAACTCACACAGGATAGATGTAAAGCTTCTAATCAGCCTAACTTGTACATCTTTGTAATTGCTGGAGGAAACTGCATCACCAATAAAACAAAACAAAACAAAAAAACACTGACATGGGAATATTGTGTAAACTGACACAAACAACGACTAATGACCTGATATTTGAACCTTTAACTCTGAATTGATCAGATAGCAATGCTACTGCACCTTGTTGACCTGCATTTGTTGCATTACTCTTATATTGTGAGAGTATCATTTGTTCTGTGTATTATACAAAAAATATAAAGCACTTCCCTATAACAATGTATGGGCACAGTTGCATCTTATACTGTTATACTGTTAGACCTTATGGTGGATTTGTTTTAATATTCTTGTTTGATAGAGTTTCAAACCACACTGTAAGAGTTGAATTTGAACCCTGGTCCAATGTGCACCTGGCATGTGTCTGAGTCTCGTATCCTTCTGAGCTTATGCTTAAAAGCCAATACTGTTATTTTATTATTCACTATGATAAATGTATTTCTTGTTATTTTATTTGACCCCTTAAGAGAAAAATGTCATATTTCTGGCATAACCTTTCTTCTATAATACTGTTTCCTGTTTTTGTACCCATCTGGATCATAATATATATATAGGCCATTGTTCTTTTCTCTTCTTTGTGAAATTCACACATCTCTTAAAATAAAAAAATGAAAAATATACATTCAAAAAAGTCACGTACATCCTAAACAAACAGGACTATCAATCAAATTGTGGTCATCTAAGGTATCAACATCTGTCATGTCCTGTTAGCAACTAGGTGTAACCAATCATGTTAAATGTTTTCTGAATTTGTAATGAATTCCTTTTAAAGAATAGTTTCCTAATCAATGGATTGTATAAATATAGCGCAAAGAACAGTTTTTTCTTTGCAAAAACACTGATATGATGCTTTTTGTCTCTTTGGAGATTTAGATAAAGGATAACGATTGACGCTTTCTCCTGCTTGTGTTTTATTGCTGAAATCGGGGCATTCCAGTGTGTGGGGGGGCTGAATTCATAATTTTCTTCCACAACACCTGTCTCCTGGAATGTTCTGGTCACACAACCATTCATTGATTGATTGAGTGGCTGCCTCAGTTTGAGGCACTCGTGATTAAGGATTTGCCTTTACTTTTCAGAATAGGTTTGCTATTAAATATGTGTACCAGTGGCATACTAATTTAAAGGAACTGTTGGGTTCAGCTTCTACAATGTAAAAGTACTTTATGTTTATAATTCCAGATATCCACTCATAATCTTTGATCTGAGCAGACACTCTTATTTTATAACAGTTGATTACTGTTCCCCTCATAAGTCACTTTCATCAATATCTGCAATGGCTACTGTGCACCATCTGCAAGGACTTTTGACAATGCATGTAATGCCACTGATACTAACCTCAGTTAATACCGTGTCCATTTTTTTTAAAATTGTTATGTATAATTTGAACCAAAACACAATTATCATCCACAAGTAAAAGGCAAAGCAGTACATTTCCTCATGCAAAACAAGACCCTTATGAATCATTATTAAATGAACACTGAAAACTGGCTGTATGTGCTGCCATACTTCCTTGGGGTATCAATTGAGAACTGACTCCACAATCACATCTGCATCTTTGGATAAGAAATATGGATTAAAATCATCAGACTGAAGTAAGATCAAAAATACATTTGACCTGAAATAACAAAACAAGGTCTCTATTGTCTCCAAAAGAAGAGTTGCAATATGGAAAATAAAGAAGTCAATCGGAGAGGGACACAGCACACTCTAATCATATAATGTTAAGACCAGTCATACAAGATACATTCATTTGCAAGAGAAAAGCTCTTGAGCATCTCTGTCACCCTAAACCAAAAGGAACAGCTGATTACTTAATAGATTTTCTCAACAGCATATTTCCTTTGAGAAAAAAAAACAAAAACAGAAAGAACAATAATAAACTATCAACACACGATCAAACAATCCTTGGATATAACAAAAATTAGATTAATCCTTCCATCTAGAATATACTGTTTTTCATTTAAACAAAAATTGTGATGACATTTGAGGAAGTACATTTGCCCAACTCTTGTTTTGGTTACAGTTCCTTCCAGTCACATTCCAAGGGCTTTGGCCACATCTTCAAAGTGTCACAACTGGGCTCCTAATAACTAGTGTTTAAATGACTATTCCATCTAGTAAATTCATTAGGCACTAGGACCAATTAAATACAATATTTAACATTATTGTAGTTTTGTGTGTATTTTGTTTTGTTATTTGCTATACTCTTTTGTTCATTAAGAGTTTTGGACTTTAGAAAGTATTTGAAAGTCATTACCCTAAATCCAAATGATTACCACAAAACAACAAAAAATGGGAGATGAAGAAAGGAATAAGTACAACAGAGCAAAAGGTACAGCGGTCAAGAGGATAAAAAGTTAAACTAAGCTCTAAGGGTCTAACTTCTAACTTTGAAAATTCTAACATACCATATCTGACTATGCCGTGGGGTGGCTGGTTTACCTACCCATTACAGTACATTTTCATCCTCCTCACCTTCTGCCTTTCTTCTTCCTGCCGGTTTAGCCCTTATCTGTTATCTGCAACTCCCAGCTCAAAGGAATTTGGCTGTGCCTAGGCCTATCACTATTTCCAGGTAACCCATGGCAATATGTCTGTATATACCAGCCAAAATCTTGGTATTATATTGGCATGAGTCCCCTTAGTGGCATCAGATTCTCCTGCCTGTTCTATTCACCATAGAGTTACCAATGAGTGAACTAGACTAGCTATCTTCCTCATTATCCTTGCATGGCAAAGCATATTCTCCTTTGGTAGTTTTTGGGAACCCCAAAAAACATTAAAACACCCTGTTTCAATTCAGTCCTTCACAGAGTGTAAGTCAATATTTTTGACAGTTACCAAAGGTTACCAACAGTATGTGTTAGTTTTCCAATAAAAGGTACATTTATTGTTTTTTTTGTTTTAAATTGAATAACTTCATTAATCTTCAGGATTTCTTTGTTCACAGTATTGACCATGAAGCTACATTGTTGGATAAAGTATCGTCATGTTCCTTTGTGTTGGTGGAATGGAAGTGGATGTTTTTGTGGTTTTTGCCAGTAGCAAGGGCCACCTTTGCTGCTAGTTATGCACAAATTTTTTCAAAACTTTCAAACCCCTTTCTTTGAGCATTTTTAAAAAATGACACACTTTCATTTTATCTTCTGTTTCATTTGTTTTTCTTAAATGATACATTGCTCATGCCAGGTATGAACTTCCAAAACCTCCTTAATTTGACTTCATTTTATTGACCCTAATATTCATGTGTAACATCAGTATTCCAGCATTGAAATGTTTCCATTAGTCTTTAAGAAAAACTTAAAAATTCATTTTTGCTCTTTACTGATACTATCTGTCTTACACAAGAAATATGAAAATGAACAGATTTAGCAAAGTAATTTCTATATGCTAATATCACTTAAACACTACTAAAACTCTTATTAAGTGAATGAGTTAAATCAAATTAAATGTACAGTTGACTGAAAAGATAACACTACAAGTTACATATACCGTATATACATAGCAAGGGTACTTCCTCTGTACAAATGGGGAATCTGTGCAAAATTTTGCAGAGATAGGCTGCAATGTAACAATTTGCATTCTGAAGACCCACATGTTACACCTTATATACACAGTGGATTCAGAAAGTATTCAGATTCATTCATCCTGCACATTTTATTGTTATAGATTTAGGCATACATTAGAGCACGGATATAAAATCATTCCTAAAGCTTTGAGTGTTCCCAGGAATACAGTGGTACAGCTTGGAACCACCATATCTCTTCCTAGAGTTGGCTGTCTGGCCAAACTGAGTAACCAGGTAAAAAAAGTCCTTGGTCAAAGAATTAAGAGCCAAGTGTTCTTTTTAAAAAACCTTCAGTAGTCCTGCTCCGAGATGGGAGAAGCTGTTGGACATAAGACAATCTCAGCAACACTTCATCAATCAGGTGTTTATTTTAGAGTGGGTAAATGGCAGCAACTCTTGAGTAAAAGGCATATAACAGCCCACTTGGTCTCTGAAAGCATGGGGAGAAAGTGTTTCTGGTCTGAGGAGACAAAAACTGAACTCATGGGTAGAACTCCAAGCACAACATACTGTATGGTGAAGACCAGGCACTACTCAGCACCTGCCAAATACATCCCTACAGTAAAGCATGATGGTGGCAACCTTATACTATGGGGGAGCTGCTCAATGGCAAGGACGGGGAGACGGATCAGAAGTAAGGAAAGGATGAATGCAGACAAATACAGTGAAGTCCTTGAAAAAACTGCTTCCAATGACACAATAATACGAAGTACACAGCCAAGACAACACTAAAGTGGCCTTGGGACAAATCTCTGACTGGCCTTAAGTGGTCCAGACAAAGAGCAGATTTAAAACCCACAGAACAACTTTGGAGAGACCTGAAGATGGCAGTTTACAGACACATCATATCCAATCTAATGGATCTTGAGAGAATCTGCAGCAAGAATGGGATAAACTGCCCAAATCAGTTTACAAAGCTTGTACATACTTACCAAAGAAGACCTGAAGTTATACTTGCTCCAAAAGGTGCTCCTACAAAAATGCTGGCAGATATGAATCCCCTTAGAACATTTATGGAACGACCTGAAGATGGCAATTTACAGACACTTCTCATCCAGTCTAACAGAGCTTGAGAAAACCTGCCAGGAAGAACTGCTCAACTCTGAAAACATTGTAGAGGCTATTCCCATTGAAGCAGCAATCTATATATATATAAAAGTCAATGTATGTGTGTGTGTGTACTGTATGTATGTATGTATGTTCCAGCATCACTTCCGAAAGTCTGGAGCAATTTTCATGAAACTTGGTACACATGTTTCTCATTGGTCGACTAAAAATACTCTAGGGTGAAATCAACCCTAACCAACCCCCTTTTGGGTAGGGTGGGGGGTGATTTTGCAGTCTTGTATGCATGTTATCATCCAGTTGACACTCGGAGCGACCACCAGAGGGCGAACTGGAGGTAACTGCCAGCACTTTTTATGTTTGAGCACCACTGCACCCCTGTTGCTTTTGAAATTAAACAGTTGGCTGGTTCCAAGCGTCAACTGGATGATAACATACATACAAGACCGCAAGACAAGCACATTAGTGCGTCTTTATTATTTGGTAATTTATTTTTATTTTTAAAATTGTGTTTTTTTAAATGATATTTTTCTCAAACAATTAAAAAAACTTTATTTTTATTTTATTCCATTACAGCTAGTTTCTGCTAAAAGTACTGAATGAAGAGTCTGAATACTTGAGGGATTTGAGTTTTTGATTTTTAATAAACTTGCAGACCTTTTGAAAACACATTTTCACTTTGTCATTATGGATAACTGAGTTTAGATTGATGGGCAAAAATGACAAATTTATCCTTTTAAAATCATATATATGTATAAATATTTTACTATATTCTGACAATTATATGCACAATAAATATAAAGTAAACATAATTAGGGAGCTGTAACTGTGTACACTTAAATAACAGATGAATGAAAGTATTAATAGTGCAAAAATTGTTTTACCCTTCATTCTCTACAGTAATACAGTATAATTCTCAAACCCCCTTAATCCAAATCAGGGTTATGGATGTTGGAGGCTCTCCCAGCAGCACTGAGCACAAAACAGGAAACTGTTTCAGGCAGGGTGTCAGTCTATCACATGGCCTGCTGACGTGCTCATCCAGAGTAGGGCTGAAGTAGTTCTTCCAATTAACCTAATGTCCATGTCTTAGGGAGGTGGTAGAAAGTGTGTGAACTCTACATGAACATTGACTAGTCATGAAATTCAAACTGAAGAGGCTGGATCCATGAAGCCTAACCACACATGCCATAAAGTAAACATGGAACACTTAAAAACATATTTTATTTTGTCTTCAAAAATGTTTTTCAATGAGCAAAGATTTTGTGGATCCTGTATAACATTATTTTATATTTATGTTTATTTAAAATATATTTAATTTTCACATTTTCAAATTATTAAATGCCTGCCATAGTTAAACACATTCACAGTATTATTCTTTCTAGCATTTTAAATTTTAAATGCAAACGTTACCTGGTTTTGAAGATATGAAAAGTTTAATCCTTTGATTTGCACTGTATATGTGAATGATTTTAAATTAATAACTCTGTTCCAATTTAGATCTATTCAGCAGTGTGTCTTGTTTTTCTTCTGCTTAAATATTTTGTTCTTGCCAGCAATGACATCAATCTTACAACCAGTTCCAAAGACTTACTGTTTTACCACTGAAACACTACAAGGTTTTTTAAATAATTAAATGAATAATATATATATGTTCAGGACAACCATCTGTTCAGGACAAACCCAAATTTGTGCCATGTAGTGAATAGGTAGACCCATTCAACTACATTGAATGTTTTTTCTGCATCCAAAGACGTCTCTCTATATGGGTTAATATATTAAACAGATGTCAAAAACTGGAAGCTAAGTGTCTGCCTTTAATAAATCTGGTTTGTTCTTGTGAAATTAGCAAAGGAAGCACTTTTTCAATTCTTCTACCAAGAATTTTAGAGAGTACCTTAACATTGTTATTCAGAAGTAAGATTGGACTGTATGATGCACATTGTAGTAAGTCCTTATTTTTCATAGGAAAGATGGTAATAAATGCTTGATGAAAACTTAAAAGGTTGAATTTTATTGTCTCTGGCTTCTATAAATGTTGTTAATAAAAGGAGAGCTGGCTTCATTGAATTTTTTATAAAATTCAGAAGGGTAGTCATCAGGGCTTGCTGCTTTCCCATTCTGAAGTGAGTTTATAGCGTCTAGTAATTCTGATAGTGTCATAGATTTATCCTATTCCTCTGCACTGAGAGTACCTAGCTGTGGTATCTGCAATCCATCAAAAAATGCATTAGATCTTGTCTTATTTACATATAGAAAAATATAAGGACTTACAGTAGTAACTTATTTGGAGACCTGGGGGGTATTTTTCGTACGTGGATTACTCGTTCAGCCAGATGTAATTGTTGACGATTTGGCATGATCCTGGATCTGTCGGTTTTTCGAAACTCTTGCTGGATGTGTTGTCATATCAACACATCCAAATGGTTTGTTCTATGTAAACAAGGATTAGCTCACACACTTAATCAGTGTCCGTGCATGGAATTCATTCAGTCATGGCTTCACCGTTCATGAATGAGCAACCAATTGATATTGGTGTGCAAATTATTATTTATTTGTTTATTTTTTTATTTATTTATTAATTTTTGTTAATGATTCCATACAAATAGATCAATTTATAACCAAACAAAATTGAAGACAAATCAAACCCCACCCCTGAGAAGGAGAGCTTAGCCAAAGGAGAATTGCTTAGGGCTTTTTAATAAGGCAACAATAAACAAAAGAAAGGGAGAAATAAATATATAGGTAAATAAGAAATGGAGAAGGGAATTAAATGCGGTAATAGTTATTTCTCTTTAGAAATGGAGAAGGGAATTAAATGCGGTAATAGTTATTTCTCTTATTCTAAAATAATATTGATTAGATCCTGCCAGGTTTTGAAAAAATTTTGTACAGATCCTCTAACTGAGAATTTGATTTTTTCCAATTTCAAATAATATAAAATATTGGTTTCCCACTGACGTATCAGAGGAGAGTTAGGATTCTTCCAATTTAACAGAATAAGTCTGCGTGCCAAAAGTGTAGTGAATGCAATCACCGCTTGCTTGTCCTTCTCCCCTTCAAGTCCGTCTGGAAGAACACCGAACACAGCTGTTAATGGGTTAGGAGGAATTGTGATACCAAGGCTGTCTGAGAGGACACTTAAAAATTTTGGTCCAAAATGATGTTAGTTTGGTGCAGGCCCAGAAAATGTAACCCAGTGAGGCAAGAGCTTGGTTGCAGCGTTCGCAGGTTAGATCTTGCCCTGGTAACATTTTGGACAGGTTTAAGCGAGACAGATGAGCTTGATATATAATTTTTAGTTGAATAATTCTATGCTTTGCGCATATGGAGCTCGAGTGAATTCTCTGCTTTGCTACCTTCCACTCAGTTTCTGATATATTGATTAAGAGATTTTCTTCCCAATGTCCTCTTGGATCTTTGAAAGGTAGGGACTCTAATAGGATTTTAAATAATACGGAAATGGTGTTTAATTCCTCGAAATTGAGCAGTATTTTTTCCAGCATTGTGGAGGGTACGAGATGGGGAAAATCGGGCAATTTCTGTTTAACAAAATTTCTAATTTGAAGATAGTGAAAGAAATGTGTAGCTGGGAGGTTGAATTTTGAACGTAATTGACAAAAGATGCAAATATGTTGACTATATAAAGATCTCTTAGCATTTTAATCCCAAAACTTTTCCAGGTATTAAAAACTGGATATGTTTGCGAGGGTTCAAAGAGGTGGTTCTCTTGCAGAGGTGCCACAGATAAAAGATTTTCCATCTTAAAATGCTTTCTAATTTGGTTCCATATTCTGAGTGAGTAAAGCACAATTGGGTTATTAGTATATCAGTGTGCAAATTATAAGAAGAGAATTTCATATAGAAAGGGTTTTGCGCGATCGGCAAGATCCTTTATTGCTCCCGGAGGAAATTCTTTTCGAAAGATACCGCTTTAGCCGGGGGGGAATATCGTACCTCAAAGATTTATTAGCACCTTATATTCGAAGTCAAACTAGGCGAAGTCGGGCTCTCACAACCACACAGACAGTATGCACTGCTTTGAGGTTTTTTCCAAGCGGCACTTTTTTTATATACTGTAGGCGATGCGGAAAATCTATCTAAAAGTGCAGTTTGCCAGGCAATTCATAAAGTCTGTTTGGCTCTGAAATATTTCCTTCGGGTTTTCAGAGTGTTTCCTGGACACCTGCGTGTGCAGACAATAAAAGAGGCGTTTCGTGCCATTGCAGGTAGGTAATACACAGGCAAAAACACCCACAGTTCCATGAAGAATCTCAGAATCAGCCTAACATTCTCATTACCCAGGATTTCCAAATGTGAAATTGGGGCACATGGGACTGATCAGAGTGGAGTTTGATCAAACATTATTTGGAAAATGTACCTCTCCTCCTGATGAATAATCAGACACAGTGTCTTCATCAAATATTTGACCTTCATCAATAGCTTGTTGGTCAGACACAAGTTCTAGGGATATAACATTCCCTGTAACTGACCCAACCAAAAAAAAGGGAGCTATATGGAACATACCTATGGCACACATTGAGGACAAATATATGCAATGACCATCCTTTTCCTGAAATGAAGTGACCACTGCATCCTGCCACTGGTTCTGGGGAGGAGTTTCTCCCTGAAATGCCGTCAGAAACAGGGCGATGGGCATTTTGCTGGATAGCCAACTCTTCTGCAGTGGTTAGGTCTGGACCGCGTGGACCTCCACCTGTTTTTTGCTTGTCTGCCTTCTTATTAGCTTTAAAATTAATGTTTTTTATATTATATATGATTCTGTATGTCAACAATTCTTTAAATAGTTATATACCAATATTTACCAGTTTGAAGTATATTCTTGTACTTCACTTTATCTGTTCCCTTGTTCTCCTTGTGCTCACGTTTGATCTGGAATTATGACATATTAAATAATAATTAATCTGACACATAGGAAATGAAAAGCTGCATTCAGTAAGTACAATGCACACTACTTAGCGTTTAATTTGTCGGCCTTCTTGTTTGGGCTGCTTTTGCAGTTTTACCCCTTGTGCATATTAACTCTTGGAATTCTTCATATCCTTCGAGTAAAAGGTCCTGCTCCGCTTGTGTGAAAGAATGCGCCCATTCTTTCGTCATTTTGTTGCAGCCATTCAAAGACTTGCTGATCATGTTTTCTAGACTCAATATATATGGGCTTTTTAATCAGTGTGGGCGCGCGCATTCATCTCAGATGATTAGATCTAGCTAGACTAATCTACTACACGGCTGCGTTTGAAAAAACGACTTATCCTGGATGAGTTTCACCAGCATTAACTCATCCAAGATGAGGCATCTGATATCGGATGATTTAAGCGACATACAGAAAATACCCCCCTGGGTGTTCTTAATCTATTCTGGTAATTTCACTTAATAACTCTGATGCCTTCTTGGTTTCTGACTTAATTTGTAGGAGACATATGAAATAATCTGTCCTCTTAAAAATGCCTTCATAGTTTCCTAGAGTATTCCTGCAGAGACCCATAAGGGTGCATTTGTCTCTAAGAAATAATCAAATTGCTTGAATATAAATTCTGTACAGTTCTCATCAGCTAATAAAAGGGGGTTAAGATGCCAGCTTCAAGATGAGCATGTGGGGGATAGTGATTTGAGCTCCATGATCAGGGGGGGCATGGTCGGAGATAGCATTGTACTTGTAAGATTTGATCTTGGGCAAAAAAATTGTTAGCTATAAAGAAATAAATTAAATATCCACTCTTAATTTAGCAGGATACAGTAATCCCTCGCTATATCGCGCTTCGCCTTTCGCGGCTTCACTCCATCGCGGATTTTATATGTAAGCATATTTAAATATATATCGCGGATTTTTTGCTGGTTCGCGGATTTCTGCGGACAATGGGTGTTTTAATTTCTGGTACATGCTTCCTCAGTTGGTTTGCCCAGTTGATTTCATACAAGGGACGCTATTGGCAGATGGCTGAGAAGCTACCCAACTTACTTTTCTCTCTCTCTCTCTCTTGCGCTGACTTTCTCTGATCCTGACGTAGGGGGATTGAGCAGGGGGGCTGTTCGCACACCTAGATGATACGGACGCTCGTCTAAAAATGCTTAAAGATTATCTTCATCTTGCTACCTTCTGTGCAGCTGCTTCCTGAAGCGACATGCTGCACGGTGCTTCGCATACTTAAAAGCTCGAAGGGCACATATTGATTTTTGATTGAAAAACAAACTCTGTCTCTCTCTCTCTTTGTCTGCTCCTGACGGAGGGGGTGTGAGCTGCCCCCTTCAACAGCTTTGTGCTGCGGTGCTTCGCATACTTAAAAGCCAAACAGCCCTATTGATTTGTTTGCTTTTCTCTATCTCTCTGACATGCTCTGCTCCTGATGCGCACTCCTTTGAAGAGGAAGATATGTTTGCATTCTTTTAATTGTGAGACAGAACTGTCATCTCTGTCTTGTCATGGAGCACAGTTTAAACTTTTGAAAAAGAGACAAATGTTTGTTTGCAGTGTTTGAATAACGTTCCTGTCTCTCTACAACCTCCTGTGTTTCTGCGCAAATCTGTGACCCAAGCATGACAATATAAAAATAACCATATAAACATATGGTTTCTACTTCGCGGATTTTCTTATTTCGCGGGTGGCTCTGGAACACAACCCCCGCGATGGAGGAGGGATTACTGTATAAGAAACTGTATCTGAATTCTGCTTTGCGTAAGCACTGTTCAATGCTGTAAAATCGGCACGTTTAGCAGCTGTTGAAGGTGGGAAATCAGGAAAAATACAAATGTGGTTATTTTCAAATATAAGCTCTATTCTGTCTGAGAAGCGACATCAAATTTACTTTAGATTGTAGTTTGTTGAAATGAATGATAAGAGTTCTAATTTATCTTATTTTGGTTACCTTGGTGTCTGATTTAAAATCCTCTCCCATTATTTTAGAAAATAGTTCAGCTATGAATTACACTAGTTTTGGACTTTAATGGTTTTCATGGAGAGCTTTGATTCTGATATTATTTCTTCTGTATCCATCCTCCAGCGGTAAGTTTTCAGTTCTGAATAGGGAAGAAGAGAGAAGGCATTACTGCACAGCTCCAACTCCTGAATCGACAGATAACTACCATCACCAACTCCTGGCATGCACAACATAATATATATTAAGAATATTAATTCTAACAGTATGTTATAAGTAGGATTTTACTTGGAATAGGATTGTTGCTTTTATAATAGGTCAGTGAGCATATTTTTTTAGTGTAGATATTCTGACTATGACAAAATTTTAAAATAACAATCCATGATTTGTATTGAAATTAATATACAATAGATAATAAATCTAATTTAATTCCTATTTTGGCTTTAAGAAGAAACACCTACTCTAGTTTAATTAACATGTGCTTCAAAAATTCAGGTTACATTTCCTAAAAAGCATACGTGTTGGACAGAGGAAACCTGATTTATGATTTCCTGTAGTAAGACCTACAGTGTGCCCAGTGTAACAAAATCAACATCATGGTCAAAGTAATGTAACACCCTGTGACACGAGATTAAACCAAGCTGATGTAAAGTGACTTACAGCACAGTACCTGACACAGTCGCTATCAGGTCTAAAATAAAGAAATTCAGTTTGACAAAATATTCCACAGGATACAAGATAACATATGGGACACAAAGGTACCAGTCTTCCAAAAAATATGTTTTGTATCTTCAACTTTTAATGCAGTTTTGGGTATAATAAAAATGTTGATGAAAATCTTTTTTATTTAAAAGAAACATAACTACTCAAACACAAATGCTCATATTGATACCCCAAATAATATGACTTTAATAATTTTTTTCTCTTGAAAAATTTTAGAAGAGCGATTGCATTGTTATATATTTATTATAATTATAATCAATAGCAAATCTACATTATGGGAATTGGGGCACTCACCCCACATCTCCAGATTGCAACAAAAATTTAATAGCAACATTTCCTCAATAGTTTAGTGTCCTAATAAAATATTTATAGCAAATTCAACTTAGTCATTAATTCTTCTGGTGTTTCTTGAGAGAGAGAGAGCGTGAAGGCTAGGGGGTGCCACTGAGCCGCAAAACAATCCCAGGTTGAAATAAAAGGGTATTTATTATAAGAATACCTTGTACAAACAATTAACAGGTTCTCCTTCTTTCACTCTTCCTCTGCACCGCTCTGCCACTCCTCCAAGATGATTGTTGCCTTCCTTCCTCCCAGCTCCAACTCATCTGGACAAAACAGTGCAGACTCATTTTTATTGAAGACCTGGGAGTACGGAAGTCCCACATATTAGGGAGTGTAACTCCTTGAAGCACCCCCTAGCAGCACCCATGGACCCCAGTAGGGCTGCGCTACAGAACTGCAATTCCTGCGAATGTCTGAATGGGTACCAATACCCTGGGAAGCTGCCACCAAGTGTACAGTGGGAGTCAATAAGCTGGAAATGCTTCTCTCCCCCATCCTTCCATTGTATTGGCATCTCAGCCAGGTAAGGAACCCAAACCAATTCTGGCTGTGACACTGGCCCAGCATGTTCTCCCTATATATATATATATATATATATATATGCAGTGAATTCAGAAAATATTCCGATCGCTTCACTTTCTGCAGTTTTTTGTGTTGCAGATTTAATATAAAATGGACACATTTGTCATTTTTGCCCATCAATCTAAACTCAATGACCCATGATGACAGAGTGAAAACAAGTTTTCAGAACAGTTTGCAAATTTATTAAAATCAAAAACTGAAATCTCTCCTTCATATAAGTGTTTAGATTCATAATTCAAATGTGAAAACAACTGTTGTAGAAGCCACTTTTGATAGCAATTACATTTTCAAGTCTTCATCTGTAAGGATCTGCAAGCTTTACACGCTTTGATTTGGAAAATTTATCACATTCTTCCTGTTAGATTCTCTCAAATTCTATTAGATTGAATGGAAAATATCTGTAAACTGCCATCTTCAGGTCTCTCCACAGATGTTCAATGGGGTTTAAGTCTGTGCTTTGGGTAGGCCATTCAAGGACAGTCAGAGATTTGTCTTAAACCCACTCCAACTTTGTCTTGGCTGTATGGTTGGGGTCATTGTCATACTAAAAGCTGGACGGCCACCCCAGTCTGAGGTCATGTGCAATCTGGAACAGGTTTTCTTCAAGGAACTCTCTGTATTTGGCTGCATTCATCATTTCCTCAATTCTGAACAGTCCACTGTCCCTGACATTGAGAAACACCCCCATAACATGGTGCTGCCTTTGCCATGCTTCACCGTAGGAATGGTATCAGACAGGTAATAAGTAGAGCCTGATCTTCGCCACACATACTGTAGCTCTTGAAGTTCAATTTTTATCTCCTCCTTCCACAGAATCTTTTTCCTCGTGCTGTCTGAGTCCGGCCTGGCTGTCATATACGTTTTAGTAAAAAGAAGTTCCCGTCAAGGCACTCCCATCGCAGCAGAGGATGTCTGAAACTCTGTTACAGTAACCTTTGAGTTCTCGGTCACCTCCCTGACCAAGGCCCTTCTTGCCCAGTTACTCAGTTTGGCTGGACAGCCAACTTTAGGAAGAGTTATGCTGGTTCTAATCTTCCATTTAAAAATTATTGACACCACTGTGCTCCTGGGAACATTAAAGCTTTAGCTTAAGTTTTACATACTTACCCTGGTCTACGCCTGTCAAATTCATCGTGGAGGACTACCAACTTCATGGCTTAGTTTTTGTGCTGATATGCAGTGTGAATTGTGGGACCTGATATTCAGCATGGTGCCTTGATCAGGTGGTGGTAGCACAGATCGCTACCATAGAAGAACCGGAAAAGACAGTAGAGAATAGTGCAGATTAGCACAGAACCCAGAGGAAAATGATAATTTAATACCCATAAGGGGATATAACTAAAATGTAGCTACAAAAAAGCCATTTTAAAATAATGAGTTCTTAGAAGTTTTTAAAATTGTTCTACAGTATCAGCCTGGTGAATTTCCATTAGTAAAGTATTCCAAATTTTAGGTGCATAACAGCAAAAGGCCACCTCACCACTTCTTTTAAGCTTGGCTCTTGGAATTATAAGCAGACCTTCATTTGAAGATGTGAGGTTATGACTTATGAGTGTAAAGGGGCAGACATTCCAAAGCATAGGATGGAGGAAGATTATTTATGGCTTTGTAAACCATTAATAGTATGTTAAAATCAATTCTAAATGACACGGGTAACCAAAGTAGTGACGCTGAAACTGGTGTGGTGTGCACAGATTTTTTTTTTTCTAGTTAAAATTCTTTCTGTTGCATTCTGCACTAACTGTAACCAATTGATGTCTTTCTTAGGTAGTCCTGTAAGGAGTGCATTACAGAAATCTAGTCAACTGAAAACAAAAGCGTGAAGTAATTTTTCAGTCTTGTAAAGTTATATTGGTCTAACTTAATTTATATTCCTTAAGTTAAAAAATGTAGTACTAGTAATTTGATTAATATGTGACTTAAAATTTAAGTCAGAGTCATAGTTAACCCTGAATTATTTACCTCTATCTTGACCTTTAAGCCTAAGTTTATTTCTAATAACCTTGCTATATTCATTTTTGCCAATAACTAAGATTTACGTTTTCTCCGTATTTAGTTTGATACAGTTACTGCTCATCTACTTGGAAATACAAGTAAGGCAATTGATAAGAGAGCCAAGAGTGTCAGGGTCATCAGGCGCTATTGATGAATACAGTTGTGTGTCATCTGCATAGCTGTGGTAGCTCACGCTATGCCCTGAGATAATCTGACCAAATGGAAGCATGTAAATTGAAAAGAGCAGTGGACCCAGGATAGATCCTTGTAGTACACCACCTGTTAAGTAAGACCGAAACGAATTTAAGATGTTGCCAGAGAGGTCCACCCATTGACTGAGGTGATTTATAAGAATACTGTGATCAATGGTGTCAAATGCTGTACTCAGATCAAAGAGGAGGAGAACAGACATACAACCTCTGTCAAAATTAACCCACAAGTCATTTACTACTTTAACCAGTGCAGTTTCTGTATGATGATTTGTTCTAAAATCTGACTGGAGCTTGTCAAGAATAGAATGTTTATTCAAGTAATTATTTAGCTGTGTAATGACTGCCTTTTCTAGATTTTTACTTAAAAAAGGCTGTTAGATATTGGGCTAAAATTCTGAAAAACAGAGGAGTTGAGGTTATTTTTGTAAATTCTGCTCTTTCATTGCTTGATCAACTCTCTTTCTCACTCATATACACACACACACTCTCGCACCCTCTGCACAGTTTCTCATTAAAAAGGTAATGTGCAGTATAATCATTACCATTAAAATGTTTAAATATAAATGAAGTAATATATATTCAGTGGGGAAGCGTTTCCTAATTTCTCCCCACTTCTCAACAGTGTACATACAATGTCAACAATGACAGCACAGTCAGACAGTCCCATCTCCAATCCTCCACAGAGGCTTTGTCCTTCTTCCTCCTGACTCTGGCTGTTGAAATCCAGGTGTCCAACAACCTTCCTCTGGCAACACTTCCTGGTGCTGCCAAACAGGGCCCAGCAAACATATAGGCGCCCCCTGGGGCAGTGACCACGGGCTCCAGCCAGTTTGAGCTTCCATGCTTTAAATCCATGGTCCCGCTGCAAGCCAAGGGGGATGCCCTCTATCGGTCCGGGGAGGAGAATGTCCTGAAAAAGCTCTCTTCCCTGGTCCTTCCAATGTCATGGCATCCCAGCCGGGTAAGGGCTCCGGCTGTCCGCCACAATATATATAAAATGTGATCTGTATCTATACATTTTGTTTAATGACAATGGTTATTCTGTGCATTATCTTTTTAGTATTAGTAAACGAGTGAATATTTAATTGATAGTATTTTAAGAACAAAGATGGAAAATATGGTTGTGTGCAAATCAACCTCCTATGACCTTTATTCAAATTAAATTTAAATGACAAGGTAATCAAAATGTAATTGGTTGTTTAGTTTAAGTAGCTATTATGAGTGGCTAAGGTTAAAGTGAAGAAGAAATAACAGCATATGCTGTTATGTTAAATTTACATAAAATACAATGAAGAAATGTAGCCAGAGAGTCGAAGTTCATTTTATTATAACCCAGTGCAAATTAAGACCTGTCCCGAAATGAATAAAGTATTAAACTTTACCACTGAACTTCTTTTGTTATTGAAGTAATCATTTATTTATGTTATAATGAAAAAAGCATTGACTGAACCATAGCAGCTGTTCTTCATGGATTGCAAGACCTGATTTGCATCTCTAGTGTCAGGAGAGTCATCTCTGTGAAAATAAAGCCAGGTGGTTACGCATTATTAACTAGGACCCTGGTTTAAGGAAATATCAACATAGTATATGGTATACTGTATGCACTGAAGTAATGACATGGCAGTTTGTTTAAGAATGCAAATATTTTCAAAGTTTTATAAAGAATAGAACAATGAAGGTGTAAAGTTGGACATTGTGTCCACTGGAATATTGGTCTGACAGGTTAAAAATGAAGAAGTTATGCTTTGAAACAAAGAGTTGAGAAATAGCTAATGAGGCTGCAGATTAAACTAAACAGCAATGCTTTCTTTCATTTTTAACACCGGCAATTACCATTTTAGTTTTTGTTACTAGGCTTTGATGATTTCTTGATAGGGGACAGTGTAATAACATTATATTTCATGTTTCATTTTGAAACAAAGTTATATATATTTGAAATATTCATAATGGATTCTGTACTTTACTTAGTCATATATTTATATAGGAATAAGGCTGCATTTCGAGTGATGTCGAGGAGTAAGGAAGAAAAAAAAATAATGTAAGAAAATGTGGTCTGTGTTCACTGACAATTATTTTTATTTATCCTGTTTTCTATAATAAACTAATATTTGAATTTAGCATGCCTGAATACACATTTAGCAATATGAGATTGAATCAAAAGTGAATCACCTATACTACATTATTTGATATTTACTGTATTTGTCAAGAGGTATTGGAAACTCACTGGTATACAGTATTTATTATTGGATAAAGTAAATGGCTGATTGGAAGTAGCACTTTGTCAGACTCAGGATTTCTATCAGGTTGGCAAACACCATGGGAACATGTGGGCTAGATGACTAATTTATGACATAGAGAGCATAAAGTTATGTACCGTTCATGCTGGAAAAAAGGATTTTGCTGTGAAGTCCTGCACCTCTAATCAGGACTACGATTCATTCATAAATGTTGTTGCTATCAAGAGTACAAAGAATAATCAGTTCTATCACAGCCCTCAGTAAGCTTTCAAAATATTCTGACTTTGAACGGATCGAATCTTGACACCAAGATTACCTAAGTAAAGTAGAAGGGCTAAAACCTCTGGACACTGTTCTTATACTGCATTTTCCAAGCTAACGTTATGTTTTCACAATTGTAAAATAAATATTAAATTCAAAACACAAATGTTAAAAATAGAGCATCATAACCAAACTTTTAGAGTTTATATGTTTAAATTTTATATATTTTTTATATGTTGAAAAGTTATTTTTAAATTCCCTTTAATTTATCCTATGCTAAACTGGTCTTAATTTTTGTTAACTTACTAATCCCACATTTTAATTTGCTTTTTAACCACAAATAAATTTGTTCATTTCAAAACACTACATTTCTTTGTTTTCTAAGCATCAACAATTCATCCTTTCCCTTTATCCCAAACACTAATATTCACTTCATTCTTTTTTATACAATCTTAACTCCTAAATTTTATTTTCCTTCACAGAATTGTTCATGATGGCATCCAATTGTACCACTATCCTCTTTTCCACAACAGCCTCCAGAGTGTCCAGAGTCTGTCCTGCGATGGAGCTGACTTTACTGATAGGTTTCTTCAGATGTTTTCCATCGCCTGAACTCAAAAGGAGACCACAGCATGGGACAGCGTACTAGCATCATCAGCACACAATGCTGAAGGTATAAAAATCTCAACAAAGCAAACAGAGAGTGGAAAATGCATTTAAACCCCAAACCCCATCCTAATCAATCAGTGTCCAAAGATCAAGAGGCCTCAGTAAATGTAACGTTAAATTAGTCTAAACTATATTACTTGCTGATTGTATTAGGAAATTGTTTAAATAATATATTTTATCAAGCAATCTTACCTGACACAAACTGTTAAGTACACTCCATACTGCAAATGCATCTGTTTTCCCCACATACAATAATCTTTCAATATTCTACATCTATTTTTATCAATATGCACAATAAATAATTTGGCCACAAAATACAATTTTATCTAACAGATTAAGTATAAATATCGTTGTTGTTTACTTACTCTTAGTCATCATGCATTAACTGAGAATGAATTTATTATAAAGAAAAGAATATTTTAGTTACATATAAACATTTAAATTGAAATCATGTTAGCAAAAAAGTCACCTGTCTGCAAACATGCTTGATTGCTGAAAATAGATTCCAATTTAAGCCTGCTGCAAAACCAAGTAATCTGCTTCACAGATTGATGTATTTTAAAAGGCTTCTTACAAGATACCTCATTTTACATACCAATCAGCCCCCAAACTCAAAATAATCTTGTTTTTGTAGGCCTGTAATTACTAAAAAAATCAGGCTGTCATTATATAAACCTAATTAAATGATTTGGACATGAGAGTGCCTTGGAGAACAACCTTTTGTCCTCTCAGTTATTTCTTGGATTATACTTTAATAGTAAGTTATTAACAATGTCTATGAACAGTACCTGCGTCACTTAATTTTTATCTGTACTGCCCTTATTTTATTTGTAATGGAACAATGCAAAATTCACAAGTGTAATTTTATTTTCCATGCATCACATTTTAAGCTTTATTGATAACTCATACATTTATTCCTGTTGACTTACGTAACAGGAGAGGTGAATGCGGTGAGGCTGAGAGAGACTGCTCTTGCATAAGAGGCCCCATCATAGTTAGCAGCTGGAGCAGCTGTTGGTCCAAGGTGCTCTTTATAACATTGCGAGCTGAGAATGCTGTTCCTAGGTTTATAAAATCTCATCTCTTTACTGCCATCTCAGGGAGGACTTGAGTAGGGGACATCACCATGAGCAACTTGAAACTTGAAAAACATGTTTCTCATTGGTCAAATAAAATACTGTAGGGTGAAATCAACCCTAAACCATGGCCTTCTGGGTAGAGTGGGGGGTGATCTTGCAGCCTTGTATGTATGTTATTATCCAGTTGACACTCTGAAAGACCACCAGAGGGTGAACTGGAGGTGACTGCCAGCATTCTTTATGTTTGAGCACCCCTGTTGCTTTTGAAATTAAATAGAGTTGGCCAGTTCCAAGTGTCAACTGGATGATAATATACATACAAGACCACAAGCACATTAGTGAGTCTTCATTGTTTGTTATTTTATTTTTATTTTTAAAGTTGTGGGTTTTTTTATTATATTTTTCAAAAACAATTAAAAAAAAAACACTTTAATTTCCTCCTGGGCAGGCAACGCTGGGTATTTCAGCTACTTAATAATAAAAGAAGAAAACAGGTGAATCTGCTAAAGATAAGAGAGCTGTCACAGTGAGGCATTATAGAGGAGTATTGGCGTAAATATGAAGGAGCCCCCCAGTTGTGTTTCTTGACACACTTCTGGTAAATAATGCGTTAGCTAAAAGTATTCAATAATAGTGTGTTTTGCCTTTGTTGTGTCCTCCACTACTGCCTTCAGCAGGTCAAGAGAGTATTCCATTACTGAGCCTGCCTTCTCAATAAACTTGTTGATTTGGTAGGACTGTCTTGAAGTGAAGTTATCAGGTCAGTATTCAAACATTCATCTTTCAAAGATTATTTTAAACAAATGTTTTTACATCAGGCAGAAACCAAATTCAATTTAAGGTTCATGGCTGAGAAGACTGTGATCATTACAGAACTGGGAAAAGCATTATGCAAGCAAAGAATAAAATTTACTATATGGACAGGCAAGGGGATAGATGATGTTAAAAAGTCAAGAACCATAAAATCAAAATCATAGCACACCTAAAGGCCCTGTCACACTACATGTTTTTTTCCAGTGCAGACCTTATTTACCCAATCTTAGCAAATCGGGATAGTTGCAACACAAACTCATGACCAGTAGTTATGTAATTGGACATTCCCTCAGAGACACAGTCTATCTCTGTGTATGATGAATATAATCAAGTTTTACTTAAACCTCAAATGAACCTCTGAAGATCATGCACAGGGATGTAGATCAATTAATAAACCAAGAGTTTTGTCTTTAGACTTAGCTTGTGCTCAACCACCACCAACTGGTAGAGTACCTGCAGAACAGTGGCTTCTATTTCAATCCATTTATTAATTTCACAAGGGGGTTTCGCCCCCTGCTTGCTTCGCTCGCCTACCCCTGGCGTTTTGAACCCGTGCCCGCTGGGCAGCCGTAGTTTCAGACGCGCGTTGTAGGAGCATGCGTTGTTTTGAATCTGTGCTTGCCCTGCTTCTGCGGTTTGAGAAGCACGTTGTAGGCGTATATCCGTCAGTCGAGCTCATTCGGTTTGAACCCGTGCCTGCTTTGCCTCTGCAGTTTCAGACGGTGGGTCGCGTTCGGCGTTTTGTACGATCCCAAGCAGCACATTATTCCTAACTTCACTCCGCAGTAGTGCCACGCACAATATGGCGGTGACGCCTGCGCCTTCACTACGCAGTAGTGCCACTCACAATATGGAGGCAACGCCTGCGCCTCCCGTATTATGTCGGGTTTTACCATAATGTGTAGGCGCCTTTGCCTTTAGTACCTTCCCGCGTCTTCTGACACGCGATGTAGGTGCCTGCACCTTCCGGGTCTGCCTCCGCTGTGTGGTGTGGACGTTTAACTGTCGTTTTTTCTGCTTTTATATTCTGTATCTCGCTGTGCATGTGTTTCGTGCCTAGGTTTTTTTGAAGCTGTTGCATTCCAGTTTTCATCATCTGTAACCTGTTCTCCATGTGTTTGGCCCCGTTCTTTAACCTCTTTATGACGTTTTACTTTGTTTCCTACTATGTCTTTTATTTCTGACCTCGCTTTATCCTGCTTGCGGCATGTCAGAAGGTTCGTAGTCTCTCCCGTTTCGCTCTGGAGAGGGGGCTTTGTGTGGCGCCTGCGCACTATGTCTCCTGCGTCCACGGGCAGGTCCCTGCGTCCATATCCGGTTTACCATTCTCGGTTAGTAATATGGATGTTTTCTTCTTCCATGAACAATATTCTGAGATACTGTAACTCATCCATTAAGGTCAGTTTCCCCTCTCGACTGGAGAGAGCAATCCACTCTTCTCTGAGAGAGAATTGTGGCCTCAGACTTCGAGGTGGTGATCCTCATCCGTGTCGCTTCACAATCAGCAATGAATCGCTCAAATTCATGCCAAAGTTCACAGTCACATGTGGCAAAAACATAATCTACACAAAGCAGTGCTGCTACCCCAGCTTCCCGAAATGGACATGTTCACATCCTTGGATTCACTTTAATTTCTTGTCCATGAAAACTACAAACAAGAGCATTGACAAGACACAGCCTTGATGGATTCCAACACCCACAGTGAATTAATTGAACTTTATGCCACATATTTGGACACAGCTCTCACTGAGTTCACATAGGAAACGAATACCATGCAAGAATGGCCCTGTTGCCCTGTATTCCTGCAGCAACTCCCCCCACATAAGCTGAGGGATACAGTCATATGCGCTTACAAATCTATAAGCTCAAGCTTTTGCTTCTTCAACTATTTTAACAGTAGTCCATTTAGCCTGTCAGTAGATCTCAACCAAGTCAAGAGAACCCAAAGAGAGTATTTCTCTGAAGACCAGCTTCCCTCACCTCTGGTGCTGACCATCGAGTACTAGGTTGTTCATTACATCTTTTCTTGTAAATTTCTTCTCACCTAAACCCTGTTACTTAACAGCATTTAAAAATGAAACTACTTTGTGGCAACAATGTATCATATGCAATAATGTAATAACTCGAATACATTAAAATCTGTGTAGCATATTGTATTTTTTGTTTAATGGTTAGGGTGCAATCATAATATATCAGAAAATAAAGCATCTGTTAGTATTATGTTTTATCTGCCGATTTACTCATCCGTCTTGTGTCCAGACAACTATTAATATTATTACTAATTAATATTGCTTTTGAAAGAGTAGAACTGTCATAATCTAAAATCCAATGAATTTTTTTTTTCATTTTCTGCATGTATTATGTCAAATACAATAACAGTAAATGGTTAAGTACACCAAACAGGACATGAAACAGCATCTTTCTCAAAGCAATTGCTTTTGTTCTAGATATAGGTACAGCATGTAACGAGTTTTGGTAGATTGGAGGACAAAATTATTTAAAAGCAGCTGTTAGAGTGATGGCGGTGGGGGGCGAAGGTTGTGCACTTTTTGCTTAATAATAAAAATCTAACAGACGGCAACACAGCATTGCCCTTTTCCTGTTTAGTCATTAAACATCACGACATTTGGCAAAAAGTATTAAACACAGCAGGATGATCCCTGGAAAGATTCCATCCACCTGACGTTCAGTTGTCTGTAATGAGTCTATGTGATTATTAAATCAAGCAATGTGGTGCATAAAGTGTACTTAAAAAAGATAAAACATAAAGAAGCGACCAAATACTACAGTGAAAATTATCCTGACAAAAAAATAATTGGCATGATTTTGACTGGTAGTTTTAGCACTGGCATTTTTATGTTATTTTTTTTATCAAAAATATATGTGATTAGTTCTGTTCCAAAAACTACAAATTTAAAATAACATCATAATCTAATTAATGAAAAATACATTTACAACACCTTTCACAATAAGCAATATAGCAAGCAGCTCTCAGAACAATTATATCACTGTACTAGAAGAAACAATTAATTCTGTATACACCTATTATCATGAATCACCTATAAATCAACAGCCAAAATGACACTAAAGGGGAAAACAACTTGCTATACTCACTGGTGACAGCAGATTACCATTGTTGTGGAGCTAATTCAAGCAGCATAACAAAAGCTTATTTTGGCTTTGTCATATTTGTTATTTATGCTTATATTTATGTGTTTTACTAAAATATGTTTACATTTTACAACTAGTTCTTACTGTAATTGGTGAGACTCAACTGTATCAGAGATTATTTATGTGTGCCAGTGATAACCTGCACTGAACAGGTGTATCAGGAGTCCAGCCTTGGGACTGTAGTTGCTACGATAGACTCTTGTTCCCTTCAATCAAGTAATGGGTCAGTGGATTTGAAAATAGAGGTGGTTGGGTTAAAGTGGACAATATATTCAGAGCTTACTTAGTTTGGCTGCAGACCTAGAAATAGACACACACTGTAAATTCTCAAGATTTTTTTAATGTATCTTCAGAAGCAACTGGATGCTTTTGGACACTTTAGGTAGAACTCATAGAACTAATTTGTTGCATTGTGCTCTGCTCCTTGACCTTAGCTAGCAGCAACATCCAAATGAAGATTGATTAATGACTTATACTTTGTTAATTGGCCTACAGTTTGCTCATTTATCCTGTACTGTTGTTGTGAATTGTATGTTGTATATATTACCAACCGTGCATGCTCGTTTTTACAGTGGGCTAGCATAAGCAAGAATTCTGATGTCCTAATAACACACAGCACATAATTATGATAAAATTAAAGCCTGCTAATTTGTATGAACTTCTGTGGGTATATCTCAAATTACTGAAACCAAAATTGTTCTAAATGACACAGGGTGTTACTTACAATGAAGCAATGTGTAGGTAGGCACTTAACTCTACAGATTGCACGTTCTGCAGATATTTTTGTTGTTTGATAAGCCAAAATATAGAACGTCTCTTCTCAAACATACACCCCTTCTATCAATTCACATATTCTTTCTAATGTGGACCCGTAGTATAATGTCTACTCTCTGTTGCTACTTCTGTTTTCCTGAACTTAAATTTATCAACAAATTTTGGATATACAGTTCACAGCTGCTGTGTTCTTGCACCAAAGACTCCTACCCACTATCTTCTCTCCTTCATACTTCTCCCAGGTATTACTGTCACTGTAGCCTGCTGTCTTGACAGTGTGCCCCCACACCACTAATCCACCTGGCTAATAAAGGAAATTATTTCCTGGCTCCTAACAGTAGAGCAAATGTACAGGCTGGAAAGAAGGCTTAAACAAAAATATCTGAATTAGTGTAAGCCATCCTAATTTGGGGTGCTCATAAGAAATGTAAAAATTTACTTCATGAGGTAGAAGTACATAATAAACAAGAATTGTTGTGTCAAATATTTGAAAAATTAAAATATGTGTTGAATTTAAATGTTTAAAGTCTACATATTCTTGATTGTAATTGTAATTTGTCATTTTTCACCTTCTGATAGAGGTCAAAAGAGGGCTAGTAATGTATCAAAAATGAAAAGTAATATCATAGTCATAATCTCTGACCTTAAAATAATCTAGAGCAATACTTCCCATGGTTATATTTGAAATTTGTCATTTTTAACCTTCTGGATGTAGCTCTTAGAGTCCTAGCACCACAGATAAAGAATCAAATATCAAAAACATCATATTAGTGATCAGCAGCCTTGAAATAGCATAAAACTACACTCCGCTTGCCTATATTACTGATCCCCATTCTTTTTGTAAAAAGAAGAAATCTGACCCCCTCATATCACATCAGGGGGTGAACCCCAGGGGTCAGCTGATGTAGCATGCACAACTCCAACTCCTTCTGATCATTTTTTGCCTTAACTCACCTATTGGTTTACTCTTTATCATAAAGGTGTAACTTCATCAACAAAATATGTTCCAAAATTACTGTTTTGCAAGTCAGGGGGGACAAAAATAGTGGGGGAACCCTCAAAAAGCTCAAAATTGTGCATAACTAGACATCAAGATGCATAGAACAGTATATCATATGTTTTCTCATTTTAGTGAGTCAGGAGGTGCCAGACAAAAATTTGAAGTGATTTCAAAATTTCAAAATGTTCATAAGTAATTTTTATAAATGCAATACATTTTAACATTTAAGGAATATTCAAATAGCTTGTGCCATAAATCAAAGCAAATAGAGAGTAGCAATTCGCACCAAACAACCGGAATCACAGTTGTTTAAGAAGATGAAGATCAACAGATGGTGTCTAGGTGATGCTTATCTTGTAGCTGCTTGAAAACTTAAGATGTAAATCATAGCATTCTTGTTTTTTTACTTCCTCTTCCTTCTCTCTTCTTTATCAGCTTTTTTGAATAAGCTTATACAGTGTAGATACACTCATTTGATATTTGTCTCTAAGGCATCTTTGCCATTATCCATAGCTCATCCATTGCCATTATCCATGTTTCCAAAATCACTGGCATCAGGAAATCAGAGACAACAGTGCAACATGGCTCTATAACTTAGAAACAGCTAATGAAACCATGGGTGCATTAAGGTAGAAGTTCATTATACTGTACATTTCATTCTTATCTGTTATCAACAAAAACATGCACAGATAGCAACATTTATTAATAGCATTTCTGAAACTCTTCACTACCAGCAGAGTTTTTTTTGCACTCTATTCTTAAAGAAATTATCAAAATATTCAGGCAATATATATGCATTAACAGAAAGAGTACATTTTTTTAGTAGCCAAGTAATATAACAAGCTGTTTTAGAACTGAAAATGAATAAAGTGTCTTTGTAAAAGTACACTTCTTAAGAGTTACAAGAAAAGTTCTGCTCCTTACAAACACCCACTAATATTCTATGATTGTTTTATCATATTCATTCACACAAATATGCTAAATTCTGCAGTGGACTGGCGCCCTGCCTGGGGTTTGTTCCTACCTTGCGCCCTGTGCTGGCTGGGATTGGCTCCAGCAGACCCCCGTGACCCTGTGTTAGGATATAGTGGGTTGGATGATGACTGACTGACTGACATATGCTTAATTAATTATTTTTTGTCATTTCTTGTACTGTAGAATATTTTACATATTTGACATAGGTTATGTCTTCAATAAAGGAGCACATCAAGAAATATTTTTAATTATAATAATAATAATAATACATTTTATTTATATTTTTAGTGCAGGAAATGTATGGAACCTTAGGCTGTTATGTACCATTAGCTGTTGTGTCCGACTTTACCCAGGAACTTTTCTAAGTCAATGGGCATTAGTTATACTGCTATTGGTTAACCGTATGTATCAGAAGTACTATATAACTAAGCACTTTTCTGTTGTCACACACGTGCACATGGGAGATGGTTTATGGGCTCAAATAGTGTTATTTCTCATTTGGACCAGTGGTTGGTCCTGTCATCTGATCCTCTCTCTTTTTGTCCCTCTGCAGACCAGGTGAAAACCTTGCCTCCCAGTGACCTCTGGCACACCCACTGATGACATCACTTCTGGCACTCTCTAATGATGTCACCTCTGGTATCCAGAACTCACTAACTGAATGCATCACTTTCTATTCCGGCCTACCTGATCCCACCGCTTCCTGTTTCTGCCATATATGTAGACAAGGCTCATATTGTTAGTTCACTTCTGTTTAGAACTCTGTTCTGTAAAGACATGTTTTCTTTTGCTCTTCATTTTTCAGGCGGGCTGCCATGTGCCTTTTACTAAGGAGTGGCTTCCGTCTGGCCACTTTACCATACAGGCCTGATTGGTGGATTGCTGCAGAGATGGTTGTCCTTCTGGAAGGTTCTCCTCTCTCCACAGAGAGTGACCATCGGGTTCTTGGTCACCTCCCTGACTAAGGCCCTTCTCCCCAGATTGCTCATTTTAGATGGCCAGCCAGCTCTAGGAAGAGTCCTGGTGGTTTCAAACTTCTTCCACTTATGGATGATGGAGGCCACTGTGCTCATTGGGACCTTCAAAGCAGCAGAAATTTTTCTGTCACCTTCCCCAGATTTGTGCCTCAAGACAATCCTGTCTCAGAGGTCTATAGACAGTTCCTTTGACTTCATGCTTGGTTTGTGCTCTGACATGAACTGTCAACTGTGGGACCTTATATAGACAGGTGTGTGCCTTCCCAAATCATGTCCAATCAACTGAATTTACCACAGGTGGACTCCAATTAACCTGCATAAACATCTCAAGGATGATCAGGGGAGACAGGATGCACCTGAGCTCAATTTTGAGCTTCATGGCAAAGGCTGTGAATACTTATGTACATGTGCTTTCTCAATTTTTTTATTTTTAATAAATTTGCAAAAATCTCAAGTAAACTTTTTTTACGTTGTCATTATGGGGTGTTGTGTGTAGAATTCTGAGGGAAAAAATGAATTTAATCCATTTTGGAATAAGGCTGTAACATAACAAAATGTGGAAAAAGTGATGCGCTGTGAATACTTTCCGGATGCTCTGTATAGCAACAAAAAAAAAGTTACTAATTACTTTTACTCACACAAAAACACCATCCTGTTCTTTTCTTATCACATTCTGAAAAACAGCATCTGCATCCGATATAGAAAAAAATCATGCTTCATTCTATGCAATTGTGGCTCCAGCAGTTTGTTAGAGTGTTTTTTTTCTGTCCTCTTTTTTTATCTTCAAAAAACACTTAACACAGATTGTTGATTGACATTGCAAACTTCATGATGATATGCAGTGCTGGCTTTTCAAAAATGCAAGGTTATGCACTGCTAAAAAATATAGTATTAGTTTATCTCAGATTTATTGTCAGATGTGACACTTCCTTAGTCCGTTGTAGCAATCGACAACACTACTCACCATGGGGACGGGGACCTCCCTGGGGACCCACCATCCCCAAATCATGAAGGGGGAAAACCCCCTTCTCTTCAAATGGGTCATCTAGGAATTTAAAACAGTAAAATTGTGTCTCAGGTCCTAGGTCTCATGTCTGTAAAGGCTGAGAAACTTTGATCTCAGATAAACTGTAATTCAATGAGCGTTGATAAAATTGTCTGGAGTAGCACACTGGCTGATTGGAATTGTAGTCCCCATTTTGACATTTGCACAAGGTTTCACATAAAATGAAGGCAAATGGGTAATATTCAGTATGTGAAATTCCTTTCTTACTGCATCAATCATGTAAAATTAGCTACGCTCACATCCATAAAACCTGGCAAGCAGTTGCTAAACATGTCTTCTTCAAGCTTCGCCGAACTTTGCTCCTTCCACTTTGCTTTTGCAGATGGCCTTCATTTCTGTAAAACGGTGTACACCATTTCTCCATGCAGTCGCTGTCAGCACTGTAGCTCAGCAGGTGACATGATGTATTAGAATGTCTTATTTGCTACAGCATTGTTAATGACAAATATCAACAAATGAAAAAAAATATTTTCTTTTTTTTTCCAGTGTTACCACATTTCAATCAAATTCGTCGAGGCATTTTTGGCCATGTTGGGATATTTAGTCTTTCTATTATTTATTTATTTTTTTACCCCTAGATGTACCAGTGCCAAATTTTATCATTTTAGCTAAACAGGAATAGCATTTTTGTTGATAAGTAAGTGAGTGAGAGAGGCAGTCAGTCAACCCTGCATTATATATAGACATGTGGTGAAGATATTGAAGCTCTTTGCTCTCAGTTTCAGTATCAGATAGAGATGTTTATTGTCCCTGATGCTCTTGAAACTCATCTTTGATGATACCATGAATAAGCTATTAAGAAGAAAAATGTGCAATGGGGTCTTGAAGACACTTTGACCTTGCTAATGATGTTTGCTGTCCCTTGCACACACTGAAAGACAATTAAAGATCAACAGGAAGATGCATGCCCAAGTAGGATTTGAAACTAATGCCAAGGAAAGTAAGGATATAAGGCTGATCAACAGGACTGACAAACCAGTTACTGTGAACAACATGAAGAGTCCAGTCTTTCTGTTATTTTGGTAGCACTGTAAGTAAAGATGGAGACACCAATAGCAGGATTAATAAGGCCAGAGGAGCTTTTACCTGATTTGAGATCACATTGGCTCAACAGAAAAACTAAAGCAATGATTTGTCAGTTCTGTGTAATATCTGTTTCACTCTATGGGTTTGAGACATGAAACATAACGAAAAAAGTGACCATCAAATTGCATACCTTCACAAATAGATGCCTTTTGTCGATTGTTGGGATTAGGTGGCCAAAAGTAACTCTTAATGTTAAATTATGGGCATTGACTAAACAGTCAATAGTTAGAAAAACAATTAGCTACAAGGAAAGCACTCGACTTTACTGATCCCAGTTGGCCTTCTATTGTTTCGGCTATTGACTTTCTTTTATACCAAATTACCCAATATATAGACATTTCTCATTTTGTCTAATTTGTACATTGAGAATTGTGAACAAAAGGTCTGTTACCATAAAGGTGATCTCTTAGCAACTTTAGACATTAAATCTCTTTAAACTAGCTGCCGGTGGGAAAATTGTCCATTGCAAATTAAATGTTGCAACATTCTGGCTTTCAGGGTAATTTTATTGATAACTCACAAATAAAACTCTTAATGTGTATTTGTTTAGTAAGTGGTGTTTCTGTCATTAACATAAATGTGTTGCTATAACCACAGTTTTTAGACTTATATTGTCAATTTTTATATAGTAAAACTTAAACTAGTTTTCCCTTTGTCGTCTTTATCAGAAATAAATAGCCATTTGGTATACTGTAACTATACTGACAACATTTTTCTTGTAATAATTTTTTTAAATAGTTGTTTATGCCAACCTGTCTTTCACACTTCACTATGGTCACACTAAAGATTTCTTCTTGGACATCCAGGTTGTTGCTGAAGATGATTCTTTTCGGTTCCCACTCTACCGAAAACCCACTGACTACATTTCCCTTTTCTGTGTCAATTTGTTAGTTTCCTAATTCTTTTATGTGTTTATGCAGGATTTGCTATACTTGTTATTGTAACAGATGGATAGATGGATAAAGCAGACTATTAAGAAGGCTGACATTTTAAATAATATGAATGTAAAACTGAGAACTTTCTGTGGAATAAGCCAAAGAATATTTGTAAGCCATGCATGTTATCAAGTAAATGTATTTTCTATCAAAACAAACACCAAAGCTAGAAGAAACCAAACCTCAAAGGTATTGAACAAGCAAAGTCAACAATCCCAAAGAATTTTGATTCTTTTAGCCAAATCCTGAAGGAGGATTTGAGTGTACTGCCATCTTTTATACTGGCAAATTGATAATATCATACATCACCAGTCACATTTGTATTTGTTAATGATCTGCTTTGTAAGATGAGGCTGACTACTTAAGTGTACTGGACTCCATCCCGACCACACTTCTTAAATCCTGCCTTCATGCCATAATCCCTACTGTTACGACAATAATAGTCACTTTTAAAATTGCTTCCATAACTCCAATGTTAAAAAAGTCTGGTCTTCATGCTGACAATCTTAACAATTTTTGGACTATTTATCACTTACCTTTTCTGTCAAAAGTTCTTGAGCGTGTATTAGCCTCCCAACCCCCAATTATTAAGCTTCTAATATTGGTGGAACCCTTCCAGTCTGGTTTCAGGTCACAGCACAGCTGTGAAACTGCTATGCATCGGGTAACCAGTGATTTGCTTATGGCAGCAGACTCTGTGCAAACCAGTATATTAATTCTGTTAGATCTTATCGCAGCATTTGACACTGTCAGACATGACATTCTACTTTCCAGAATGGAGAACATGCTGGGTATCTCTGGCACTATGTCCTATCTGACTGATAGGCAAAGGTTAGTTAGGGTTAGGGTTCCTCAGGGCTCTGTCATTGGCCCTCTGCTCTTCTGTATCTACGGCATATGCTTCCCCTTGGCCATATCATTCTTATCTGTGGATTGTGTTATCATTTTTATGCAGATGATGCTCAACTCTATTTCAATGTTAAAAGTGAAACTTCATTAGGGCTTTCTCAGCTCGCTACTTAAAACCTGGATGGAGCAGAACCCTTTAAAATTAAATTGCAACAAAACTGAATTCCGGCAAATTGGCACAACTTAAGAAAATAAACTCAGTCACTCTTGATGTTGATCTAATCAGACCTTCTTCTGATGCAAGGAATCTTGCTGTCATTTTTGATTACTTCCTTTCTTATACCGTCCACGTAAACCACATTAAACTTTACTTCCACGTCTGTAACATATCCCATGTTCGTTCATTCCTCTCCTTTTCTAATACTGACAAACTTGTCCATGCTTTTATCTCATTCCACATTGATTATTGTAATTCCCTACTGGCAGGTGCCACTTCTAATCTTATATCACAGCTCCAGTTAATTCAAAACTCTGCTCCAAGAGTCCTTATGCGAGCCAGCAACAGTGAGCACATAACACTCATCCTGCTTCGACTCCACTGGCTGTCTGTGTCTTACAGGACTGAATATAAAATTTCTATTATTAACCTACAAAGCTTTAAATGGCCTTGCACCGGACTCCATCGGTGACCTTCTCTATCATTATGCTCCTGTTTGCCTACTAACATCCTCTGATTATGGCAATTTTGCTATGCCTCACGCTAACCTGCACTCTATGGGTGACAAAGCCTTTAGCTGTGTAGCACTCAGACTTTGGAATGACCTCCTGAAATTAATTAGATCAGCTGACTCAATTCATTCTTTTAAAAAACAACTTAAATTCACCTACTCAGGAAGGATTTTAACATTAAACATTATGTATGAAGTGATTTATTTACTAATTTTCCATCCTTTCTTTTCACTGTTGTTGTAGGCAAACTTTACACCATTTTCACTACAAACAGCCCAATTAATTTTCCTAATATTACTTATTCTTGATTTATTTCCTGTAAACAACTTTTTTTGTTGCTTATTTAATTTTATACCGCCAGGCTATGTACAATGTTTTACATAGCTACTGCCCTTGGCGGCTCCCCCGTGGAATGCCGTGGGATTGGTGGTGGGGACCTGGGCTGGGGCAAAAGGTTATCTGCACCTGCTGGTGGTCTGAAAAGGGCAAGTCGAGGAAATATCGGTTATAAAGGGGAACCAGGGTTCCAACTTTTAACTATTTACAGTTTTTTGCCTGTGTTTTTAAATTAACTTCTATGGATCTTCTATTTATTGGCTTTAACCTCCACTATGAACATATTGTTTTATTGGATTATTTACTTATCAGGAATTTTAACCTGCACTTCAAAACTATTTTGTTGATTTGCTATGGCTTTAAAATAAAAGCATTGAGCACCTTTGCACTTACCCCTTGCAATGTGCTGTGTGTGTATCCTCATCTGCCTGGCTCATCTGGTTACATTATCGATGGTGTTGGGTTCAAGAGGCTCCCAAAACAGAAGTGGGAGTGTGGAGCCAATCCTCACCATCACACCAGGTTTTCTGTAATTAAACACACCTCTCAGTTACTTCAGTCTTCAACACTTTTACACTGAATAACTTCAAAATACTTTTATTTTTGATTTGTTAAATTCCTGTTTTTTTGGTGTTTATTTTCAGGTTTTCTCATTTTATTATTACATTCTTATATGTATACATATACACATCCTCAAACCTTCTTGATTTATGTCAGGATTGGGAAGTGGAGCGCATAACTTATCCAAGCAGCATTCAGCACAAAACAAGAATCTATCATTTTGCTCTCATCTGATTTTAACTCAAATTCCATTATAATAATTAGTTAATAAGATATATGAAACACAACAGCAGCAAATAATGTACTATTCTGTGTTATTCCTTTGTGAGTATCATGTACAAACTGTGTTTCCAAGGTTCATATCTGATATATATAAATGGTGTATAATTTACCTTCCCTGAATACAATTTATGTGTAAATTAGTGACAGTATGAATACATTCTGGGTATCTAAAAAATATAGTATAGATATATAAAGCATATCCCTTTTACCCCTTCTAAATATACTTTATATATTATCTTGATTCGATTTTAATTCAAGGGTGAGAAGCTTGACAATTCATGAAAGACTTATATTTTGAGTAAAAGACGCCATCTGAGGTTTGGACATGAAATGTGATCAGAAAATAACACCCTTCAAAGCTAATAAAATGTAATAAAAGTCCAGAGTCTATAAATCATTTGAGTGCTCATCATTGTACATGCTTTATGTGTATTTGTAATAATCTATTATAAAAAAAAAATCTTGGAAGGGAGACTAAGGAGACGAGATGTGATCTTCTCGGAAGACAATTTGACGTCCCACGAGAAATGGCAGTGAGACAACATTTAAAACAAGTTCACGGACATCTAACCTAGCAGTTGTTGGAACGCTGTAGGCAGACATGCTTCATGTGCTCCCAGCTCTTAAACAACGACAAGCAGAACATGCACCTCACCAGCAGCAGTAAGCCAGCAGATGATCAGACTGCTTCTGCTTAGCATGCGTTCAGCCAAAATACATCCCCCCACCTCTTCACTGTATCCCCCCCCCCCTTTCACAACGCGAGCGGCTGAGACGTGAAGTGGCAAAATGACAACTGCTGTACAGGCTTTTAAATGATCGACGCGCAGCGCGACAAGCGGAACATGCAGCAGCAACAAGCCAGCAGATGATCCAACCATGCTCCCCCTTCACAACGCGAGCAACGTTATACGTCCTGCGAGAAAGAGATTTAACCACACCTGGGGCTGGAATTAAAGCACAAGTACAGTATTGTTTTTACAAAAGTTTTAAAGTAAAAGTGAAAATAATGTATATGTAACAATTCCCATAAAAATAACAATCTCTTTAAATTGTATATCCGGTAAACCAAACCTGGGGGTGGGTGAGCGAAGTGAGCAGGGCGCGGAGCCCCCTAGTATTTATAATATTTGTAACGAAATCTCATATTTATCACATCTCGTTTGCAGATTCACCCTTGGATCACGTCTGCTGTAATTCATTTTTATGCCCTTGGGTTTACTCTAATTTTTGAACTTCTCTCTTATATTTCACCAATAATATCCAACTTTTAACTCTCATGTTTTTGAAAGTGTTCACTTAATTAAAAAAAAATGTAAATGTTATACTAAAAATGTCCTTTTAAACTAGATACAGTTTATTATTTTATTCTGTAGCTTATCAGTCTTTTTCTCCATTCTAAAAACAGTAATTAAATTTGCTAATGCTCTATGCGTTTCAAAGCTTCAATTTAGTTTTATCTGAAAAGCATCTTCAAGAATAATGAGGTCTAATTGTGTGTTTTCTTTGGTCTAATCCTTTGGATCTGTGCCATAGCTTTTCCCCATGATGAACATTTTCTAAAAGTTTTAGTATTTTAGCAAATTAATTACATTGGTAATGTTGTTATTTTATAAATTTCACTAACATTGCTACTAAAAACTACAGCAAAAAATAATACATTTGAATATACTGCATTGAATATAATTTTTAAAATGTATAATATTCTTTTTAAAAAGATGGTACCTGATGCCCACCAAATATGTCAGCGCTAACGTTGAAAAGGTGATCAATAGACTTCATTGGTGTATTTTAAAATATTTTCATTTTTAGCTTTGAGTAATGAAGTGTCAAGAAAACTTTTACACTTTAAACATATACTTCAGTAATTATCAATAAAAAAACTAAAAGTATTCTTGTAACACATGACTGAAAATAATTAATAGTGGACATATGGCTGGAACTTCATTTTTCTGGAAAAACGTTAAGTATTGTTTTACCTTAGATGCAGTCAATGAAAAGGAAAATGAGACTAAAGTTGGTACACATGTAGGGTGCAGTGGTAGTGCTGCTGCCTCACAGTAAGGAGACCCAAGTTTGTGTCTCGGGTCATCCCTGCGTGGAGTTTGCATGTTGTGGAATGGAATTTAAAATCTATTGCTAGCTTCTGTATGAAAATCTGCATGTTCTCTGTGTGGCCAGGTATTATTATAACAGATAAATAAGCGTGCTTACATAGAGTAGGGCTGCCAGTGTGAAATGCAGTTTTTGGCTACTTCCCAGCTTGTCTCAGCAGTGTCTGGTTATCGTCCAATTAAGATGCCAAACGTATGACAAGTTTTCTGATAAGCTTAATTAAAAATATAAGAAAAGATTAGAATTTCTGCTTTCCGTTGTAATCAACAAATTGTGTAAGAATGTTCTGTGACCTTTGGATGAAACTGAGCTTATTTTTTTTCTAACCGCTTCTTTGAAGATCTCTGTTATAAAAATGCAACTCACCCCCCTATGATGGGGCTTTTTGCACTTAGGCTCTGTAAGGCAAGGACCTTCTGCTCACCAAGTGTAAGGAAATAAAAGAATTCTGCTTGTTTGAATAGGTGTCTGCCTGCTGTTGTCTCGACTTTGTCCACAGTGTTCATCTTGTGCCTGCACGGGTTTCCTCCCACAGTCCAAAGACATGCAGGCTAGGTGGATTGGCAAGGCTAAACTGGTTCTAGTGTGTGCCTGGAGTGTGTGTGTGTGTTCACCCTGCAATGGACTGCTACCCTGTTCAGGGTTTGTTCCTGCCTTACACCCTATGCTAGCTGGGTTAGGCTCCAGCACCTCCAGTGACACTACCTATGACTAAGCGAATTAGAAAATGAAATGTTTTACAAGTATGGGGAAAAGACAAAATTAAATAAATAAATGCATTTGGAACCATGACAATAAAAAGAAACCACATTATACAGTAAGTGTGCAAAAAAATAAACTATTTATTTATTTAATCATTTCTTCATTTGTTTATTTCATTGATACTACTCACAATGTGAAATACACCCCTTAAAGTTGAGAAGGTCAGCTTTAGCGAGTGCTGTTTTTTGATTGGTGAATCATCAGCACAAATAGCTGAAAGCTGTAACTGTGTGCGTTCATGTTAGATATGACAGCAAGAAACACGTGTCCAGAATTACTGAGTGAAGCGATTTCTTTCATTCAAGAACTCATAATTTAATCAACAGGAATCTGCATCTGAAGTATCTTCAGTAAATATAGCCCTTGATGGTGGAGGACTTATGTACACTCAAAAATCAATAATCAAAAACCAATACTCACTAAAGCCCACCTTCTCCCCTTTGATGTATTAAGTGTGGTGTGCAGTGTTACTAAAATAAATAAATGAAGGAATAATTAAATAAATACACACTGTAAATAAATAGGCATCAAAAACATATCTCATCCCACAGTCAATTATTTATGCTCACATATCATTTTGTTATTTATTTACTCTCACATTTTGCAATGTCCATCCATCCATCCATTTCCTAACCCGCGGAATCCGAACACAGGGTCACGGGGGTCTGCTGGAGCCAATCCCAGCCAACACAGGGCACAAGGCAGGAAACAATCCCGGGCAGGGTGCCAACCCACCGCAGATTTTGCAATGTGATTATTTATTTTATTTTGTCCAAAATATTCCTCCATTCACACGTAGTCAAATACACAAAAGTTTTTTTGTGATCAAATTTTTATTGACAACAAGAAATACAGTCAAAGAAAACCAACAAAAATAACTGAGTTTAAACTATATGAGAACAAACAACATACCCCCCCAGCAGCCAATGGCACCCATCCATCCCACCCCATGTGAGACTACTACTTAAACAAAAACACAAAAAAAGCATAAAAAAAGTTGGGGAGTAAACCGACACACACACCATGCAGGACTGTAGGACAATGTAAACAACAACAAAAAAATGAGGAAAATCAGTTTTCCCATGAGGAAAGCTGTACACAGGAAAAAATACATCATGGAACAACTCCCAACCAGCTCTTTACTAAATGAACAACGTGAAGCCAGTTGTGGATAGGAGAGCCAGAAGAGTTGTTGATCTGAGACGCAGAAAGTTCAAGGAGGACAAGATTGTAAAAGGAAAACTTCGAGATAGTAGGAGAGACAAGGGCAGGAGATTTCCAGCGATAGGCTAAAAGCAATTTATCTGCAATGGTCGCAGTCATTAACAGTCTCTGCCGAGAGAGAGTAAATACACAAAAGTAACAACTTTAATGAAAATGTCTCAAATGGTTATTGCCCAGCTTTATATTATACACAGTAGTCCCGGTATGTGCTATTCTGAATTACACTATTATTCTGAGGTTTGACATAATTTAAATAATGTTTCCTGAACATTTTACTGAATGAGCTTGGAGCAGTGACTTAATCAATATTACAGGAATACACTAGTTGTACATACTATGGTGTATCTATATATATAATTCACAAAGTCGACGCCAAAAGGGGAAGACACCCATGAAAGCACGCACACCAAAACAAGACACCCATGAAAGCACGCAGGAAGAGGCGTGGATTCACTAAGCCGCCAACAAGTAGGAAAGAGCCTCGCCCACCAACTCTATGACCATTGGATATGACGACAACTCGCAGAGCCACTCCCACTAACTGGGACGCGACGCCTCGAAAAAAACGGCGTCATTTATGTTCATCTGTTGTACGCTACACATCGACCTCTGAGCCACCTTGAGTTGGGGGCAGCAAGTCTTTGATAGGCTGCAACAAAATGATGAAAGTACGGACGCATTTTTTTACACAAGCTGTGTGTGTGTGGGTGGGTGTTAGTTAATTTGTTACTCGAAGGATTTCAAGATTTAAAATGCACAGGCGGTAACACTGCAAATGCAGCCCAAACGAACCAAAAATCTTCTACAGTCTCCTTACTGTAAAGCAGCAACACTACCAAAAGAATGCACCAGGCTCGATTTTATTTTCACTTCTGTTTGGACAATTGTGTCGTTCAGAAAGTGTTCACCCATCAGTACATAATTATGCGATATATGATACGCCGTGAGTTGGCAAGAGCCACGAGTGTTCAGCGGTGTTTCCCAAACTCGGTCCTGCTGAACCCCTGTGGCTGCAGTGTTTTGTTCCAACCAGATTCCTAATCATTAATGCCGGTGAAACTCATCTGGGATAAGTCGGTTTTTCAAATGCAGTCGTGTAGCAGATTAGCTGGATGTAATAATCCGAGATGAATGCGCACCTCCGCGCTGAGTGAAAACACAATGTATATTGCTGCAACAAAATGATGAAAGAACGGGCGCATTTTTTTCACACAAGCTGAGTGGGTGGGTGTTAGTTAGTTAATTAGTTACTCAAAGGAATTCAAGATTTAATATGCACAAGCGGTAACACTACAAAAACAGCCCAAACCAGGAAAGACAGCTAGCAAAAAGTCACCAACAAACTAAACGCGTGTGTATTGTACTTACTGAAAGCAGCGTTACGGATTTTGCAAATGTTCATTTTTTTCCCTCTGCTTAAAAAACATTGAAAAAGCGGCGTATACTACGCCGCGGGTTGGTTTGCAGCGAGTAAAATAGTTTGTTTGTCGCGGATAATTTGCTATCCACACAGGGAAGAACCAGGAAGCGAACCCACAATCTTCCACTGTCTCCTTACTGCAAAGCAGCCGTACTACTACAGCGCCACAAGGCAGTTAAAGAAGTTATATTTATATTTTTTACACATCACACACTAAAAGCTGCTGACAAACCCTTCTCTTCGTTGTCAGTCTGTAGCTGCGAAAAAATAAAAGAAATACGAGTTTTAACAGACGTCATTCAAGTGTATCATAAGTTTCTGTAACGTTAATGAAAATGGCCAGGAGGTGTCACTAGAGAAGTGAGTGTTAAATCCTTCGAAGCTTCGATACGATTTCCGACACAATTACTTCAAACGTGTTGATGCTTCGCGATCACTACTCATAGGTTACTGAAAGAGAAATCAGCAGACTAGCAAGACGGATGGGGCGTAATGGGCGTCCTTCCCCTCTCCTCTGGATTTTTCAAATGTAAATTTTTTCCCTGTGCTTAAAAATCATTAAAAACCCAGCCTGATTATGCGGCGTATGGTACGCCGCGGGTTGGCTAGTATAAAATAAAATTTGTAATTCCAGAATGACTAAATGAGCCTTGATATTCTATTGATAGCATAATATTCTCAAATCCACTTATTCCTATTTAGGTTTGAGGTTTGGCCAAAGCCTATCCCAGCAGCATCAAACACAAGGCAGGAGTCAAGCCTGGATGGGGGCGCCAGTTGGTCACAGAGCTCTCACTCAAATGGGGCCAGTTCAGAATCCCTGATTAACCTAACAAATGTGTTTTTGGTAGGAGGAAAAAACACAAGAATGTAACACAGAAATAGATTCTACCCAGGCAGCAACCAGCTCCAAGATTCAGACCTATAACATTATTTTTGTGTGGCAGCAGAGCTAATTACAATGACACTTATTCTGTTTCTAATACTAAATTAGTAATAGAGTATACTTTTAAAAAGAAGTTGGTTTGTCTTTTGGGTAAGCAAGACTTAATCTTTAAGCCGTTCTCTCGGAAATGTCAGCATTATGGGGCTACAGGGCACATGTTTGTGCTGTTTTTAGCCAGTTTTCAGCACTTTCATTTTAATTATTTTTTGTGCCTCCTAGTTATGATGTGTCAGTTACATGCTGTACTGAGAGACGATAGGAAAACACAGAAGAAAAAGTATCTGCTGCATATTCTGAGGGAAGTTGAGGCACAAGACTATGCAAAAAGCTTTATCATAGCCAAGCAATCAATTTATTTTGACGTTTATATCTATACATAAATAAACCTCCAGTTATTATAGTCTGTGTACAAGTAAATTGAGGAAGGTGTGTAAATGTGCAGACACAAGCCTTCAAGCGTACAAGTGCAAGTGTCTGTTGAGATCCTCCTAGTCATTCCTTGGAACAATGGCATGAATCTTTTGTGTGCAACTTAGAACTCGTTCCTGCAACTTCAAGGCAAATACATTTTTCACAGTTTGACAGGACTTATCATATCGTGGCAAAGTACAGCATGTGCGCCATGGTGATTGACAGCTTGGCATAATGTTGCCAAGGGGCTACTTGCAATCACATCAATTCAATATGTCATTTTTGAGACTTTCTTCAGTAAGAAATCTAATCTGACCATTAGATGAAGAGTGAAAGCATTCCCTAATCCTTAAGCGAATTCATTTTTTTTTTTAAAAAAAAAGAAAGAAAGAATATGATAAAATTTGCCAAAGTTTTGAAAGAAGTGTGACCAAATTATTAATTAGCTGAAAAAAGAAGTTGTAAAGATAAATGTAAGGCTTCCATAATCTGGTAGATATTAGACCAGTCTGTATTTTTTGTGACACCATTTATCTTTGAGAACCATGTGAAAGTGCTCTATAAGTTAAGTTACAATACAATTTAAAATTGGGCATTGCATCACAGTACTGCCATATACGTATGTGGAAATCGTGGAATGCAATGCACATCATTAGTAGACAAAGATAGAGAATTCCTGGACATAGTCTAATAAGAAAAAAAATAATTTCACAGGCTGTTAGGATAGACATTTCTGTTTCAAAAATGGGTAAAAAAATGTTTTTCAGATTGGATTTGAATGCTTTAACCAAAGGAGCATCATGCAATGAAACACAGGAGGTGTTATTGAAATTATAGGGTGTAGGACAAAACTGATTGAGGATTCACCAGCAGCATCCGTATACTTAAAGGGGTTTCTTTAAAGCATTCTTTCCACTGAGGTAGTACTGTATCTCTGGTTTTTCACTTTCAGGGATTTCTAGGAGACAGTACTGGAGGCATATTTTAATAGGACAGAAGAGCACTTGTGGAGTTCAGCTAAAGAATAGACAAGAAAGCAATTTGCACTCTGTGGATGCCCAGTGCCTGCAAATGAAGATGGAAGAAAAAAGATGTTTGCTACAGTGATTATACACTTATGCAGTATTCAGTGTGGTGCTAGATACCTCATTTTTCATCCCCTCTGTCTGGCACCATCAACAAAGTAATTCATTAGACAGAAAGCTATATAGATTTAATCAGTTAATTGTGTGAAATAAATTCAAAATATAGTTTTGATACCTAGTTATTGTGAATTGAATTATAGTTTACCTTGCAATGTGCTGTGTAATAGTGCTTCTGCGAAAAGTGCTATATAAAATCGATTGTTATATTTATTACAAATTTGTTGTAATTGTTTAAATATAACACAAATTAACATATGACGAAACCTCTAAAAAATTATGTTCTGCAGAAAAACACTACAGGATATGGAGGAACAGTGCACCCAATACATGTGCGGGTGTGCAGGCTGGGCAAGTATAGAGTGCTTGCAGTACTTCCTCAGGACACTAGAAGGCACTGTAGATCTCAGAGAAGCCTAGTCTTCAGACCAAAGGATAGCCCTAGCATCTAATAGGGTGGTCCAATGGAACAGATGTGGCCCAGTGCTCTTTTAAAAGGAACATTGAATGCCTGGAAAATAACAAGTAGATGAAAGGCAAGAAACGGACTAGCACAGGCAGAGACAGGAAACAAGCAAGAAATCAGAAACCAAAGACAAATGTTGAAAGTACAAAGTCCTAACACTAAAATCATCTTGGAAGCAGATTTTTTTTCACTATTTTTCACTACTCTACTTTCTGAAAAAAAACCTGAAAGAAGAAAATGATCCACTATTTGGATGCAAATAACAGTGTGCCTTAAAATAAAAATAATGTGTGTTGAAACAATACCAGGCCTCAACAGTTGAAGTCTTTGTAAGAAAAAAGGCCTGAATTAGCATAATTTGCTTCTAATTTGGGACATTCATAAGAAATGTAATGATTTACGTCATGACTGAAAGTGTATAATTAAACAAGAACAGTTGTGTCAAATATTTGAAATATTTGTAAGTGTGCTTCAATTTAATCATTTAAAGTATAAGTATTCTGAATTGTAATTGAAATTTGTCATTTATCACCCTCTGACAGAGGTCCATACAGGGCTAGATCCCTAGTAAAGTATCAAAAATAACATAATATTCTATCTCGCTTAAAATTGTACAAAATGTTCGCAAGGCAAGATCCGACCTGTGAACGTTGCAATCGAGCTCCAGCCTCACTATGGCACATGTTTTGGGTGAACACCAAATTAACATCATTCTAGACCAAAATTTTTAAATGCCTATCAGACAGCCTTGGTGTCACAATTACTCCTAATTGATTAATAGCTGTGTTTAGTGTACTTCCAGATGGGCTTAAAGTGGAGAAGGACAAACAAACTGTATTTGCCTTCACTTCACTATTGTGACTTAGACTTATCTTGCTCAACTGGAAGAATCCTAGCCCACCTCTTTTAAGTCAGTGGAGTTATATATGCTATTTGAAACTGGAAAAAATATAATTCTCACTTAGAGGATCTGTACAAAACTTTTTTAAAACCTGGCAGGACCTAATCAATAATATTTTAGAATAAGCAATTATATTGGGGGAAAAGACTCCTTTCTCTCTTTACTACTCTCAATAGTTTTACTCTGGCTGTCGGTCTTCCTCTCATTCTAATGGGCGGAGGTTGATTTGCTTTGAGTTTTGACTTGATTGTGTGGAAGGTTACATGTTTTTAATAAATTCAATAAAGATAAAAAAAATAATCACAGATCTTTATGGAAGGGACAGTCTAAAATGACACTCCACATGTATATATTTACGATCCCCATTTTTTTGAGGTTATGTGAAAAGGAGTATATTTGACCCCTTGTGTCCCAATAAGGGGGGGGGGGGGGGGTTGGTTGATGTGGCATGCACAGCTTCCAGCGTTTCTGATCATTTTTGCTGAAGATACCTCTTGGTTTACTCTTCATTGCAAGGGTGCAATTTCCTGCCAAAATATTATTCACAAATGGCCAAAAATTAGGGATACTCTGGTCTGAAGAGACAAAAATAGCGGGGAACTGCAAAATGTTGGCCATCTTGCATAATTAGAGATCAAGATGAGTCAAATGATATACAGTATGTGGAGATTTTCTCATACCAGTGAGTCTGAAGGTGCCAGACAAAAAAAAAAAAAAAAAACTGAAGTGATTTGAAAGTGTTCATACTGTAATTCTTATGAATACAATAGCATAACCCACAATAACCAGTTGCTGTCAAAGTAATGAAAGTAGAAAAAGTAAACAAAAAAAAATTACAAAACTGCATCATAAGATACAAAAATGCAAATTCAGTATAGTGTCTGAACCTTGGAACAAGTATTAAGGCTCAGAGGTACAGGGAGAACTGGGCCTACCAGAGGGATGAGGCCACAGACCTTTCTACTGGTGCAACAAAAATAGCCCTAGAGCAATAAATATAAAACCACGTTGTTAGCAGTGACCTAGTCAGCTTAACGTTAGGAGGTGAGTTGGGTAAAGACTTAAAGTAGCAGAAATGTAGTGTGGGCACATCTTCAGTTGAGTGGAGTGAAAGAATTTAGGAGGTGAGCAGGAGAGCTGTTTTGGTAGTTGTAGTTTTGCTTGGAATAGTGAATAAAATGGACTAACCAATTCACTGGGTGTACTGATGCCAAAACGAGACAGTGAAGCTTTTTTACAGAAAGGGATCAGGAGATGAAACACAGTCAGAAGCTTGAACTGATGTTGTTACCAAATAGATAGATAGATAGATAGATAGATAGATAGATAGATAGATAGATAGATAGATAGATAGATAGATAGATAGATAGATAGATAGATAGATAGATAGATAGATAGATAGATAGATAGATACTTTATTAATTCCAAGGGGAAATTCACATACTCCAGCAGCACCTTACTGATACAAAAAACAATATTAAATTAAAGATTGATAATAATGCAGGTAAAAAACAGACAATAACTTTATATAATGTTAATGTTTACCCCCCTGGGTGGAATTGAAGAGTCGCATAGTTTGGGGGAAGAACGATCTCCTCAGTCTGTCAGTGGAGCAGGACAGTGACAGCAGTCTGTCGCTGAAGCTGCTCTTCTGTCTAGAGATGACACTGTTTAGTGGATGCAGTGGATTTTCCATAATTGATAGGAGCCTGCTGAGCGCCCGTCGCTCTGCCACAGATGTCAAACTGTCCAGCTCCATGCCAACAATAGAGCCTGCCTTCCTCACCAGTTTGTCCAGGCGTGAGGCGTCTTTCTTCTTAATGCTGCCTCCCCAGCACACTACCGCGTAGAAGAGGGTGCTTGCCACAACCGTCTGATAGAACATCTGCAGCATCTTATTGCAGATGTTGAAGGACGCCATATCTAATATCTAAATATCTATATCTAATATCTAAATATCTAACTGATCTGTCATCAAGATCAGAATGGTAGTTGAAAAATCAAAGATTTAAGTAACAAAAGCAAGTTAATATACTAGAAAAAATTTAGTCAAAATAGAATCACAGACCAACACTGTTTTAACCTAATCTCAGATACTTAAGGGACATTTTTGCCGACTTTAAATATGGTTGCTCCAGTGAGTCCACTGCATTGTCCTGGTGAATTCTGGAAACCATGATGCTAGGTAGCAGAAAATGGCTGCACCCGAAAGAAAACAAAATGGCACTGTGAATAACTATACAAAATTTTCACGTTTTCAGTCCAGCAGCATCCTATGAATAAAGTAATATCAAAAATTGATTCTCTGTGTAGGAATTTCCATAAAAAATGAAGGTAAATCCCAGATAATAAACCTGGTTAGACAAGAGACTAAGCAGGGCACTTGTGCTACTTTATACACATGATTTTTGTGATGTATGTAGATAAATCATTATTTTGATTAAAACATGCTTTGGCACTTTTGTTTGGAGTTTGAGAGAACAAAAACAAAAACAAATTCTGGTAATATAATACAATAAATTACAGACCTAATGACCTCTTGAATTTGATGCAACAAGATCACTCTGGTTAACATTGCACTGAATTAATTAAGGACAGCGTCCACACAATTTAAATTGTGCACAGACTTTCAATATGATGATGCCCTCTATCGTACATAAGAGTAATATTTTACAAAAAGCAAGAAGCAGGATTTTAATGTTGTAAGTGCGTGCCCACTTAGGCCAGGGAAGGAATACATATTCACAGTAACTCTCATCTTATCATTCTGTTTCTAGGAAGCATGCTGCGAATTGTTCTTTTTACAATCCAGATTCATGTCAGGATGAGTGAGAGAGTGGGTAACTGTGATTTAACATTGATAATTTATTTCATATTTTTCATTTCAGTCCCATTTGTTTTATAGACAGTGTCATCTTTGGTATCTTATTTAACTTAAATGAGCTGCTTATATGTCAATTAATCAACATTTTTCCACTTGCTTGTAATCTCTATTTGAGTGGTAACAGGCCCCTTTAGTAGCAAACTAAATAGATTATTGATTTAGCTGAACAAATAATCATAATGAACGTAATAATAGATCTATAATTAATTTATAGGGAAAATGGTATATTTTAGTTTGTGGGCTATTACAAAAATTGGAGATCTAGTTTTACTTCATGTTACATATTGCTTTATACAGAGATCATCCACTTTTTAAAAGATGAGACAGCATTTGAAAGTGTCTGCTTCTGCAGGTTGCCATGGTAATCAGCTTCAGACAACATAAGCCAGTAAGTCTTGGCACCATATGAACAATCCAGATTTAAACCCCAGGAAGTTGATTGGTATGGTTTCTAAAACAATTATAAAACTATCAAAGAAATGGGCAACTGATTGAAATTGGATCTGTGGGACCTCTTAAAACTTAACAAAATGAGCCCAGTGAGTACTCAGAACACTCCCAACTGCTGAGTTCCACTCTATCAGAAGATTAATTCCTTAGAGTATAAATAGGGCACAGTGTATTGTTCCTTAGCAATAACTTTTGGCATTTTCTAAAAGACCTACAGAATGTTGTTTTTTGCTTAAATATTAGTTTGTAATTTACTTGTAGAAATGTATTATTTAGTGATGGGGCTGTCAAATTCACAAATATTGATATATGGAAATGCCCTTTCTTAGCAGATGCCTACTACCCTAGACGTACCATCTTGCAACATTTCAGCAGTTTAACTAAAGGGGAAGTAGTGTTTTTGTTGATGAGTGAGTGAGTCAACTTTACATCATATATGCATTGATATGTAGACACAAACAGGATATCATCATCATCAACATCAAAACAAGTATCTTTGATATAGCAATGCAAAAAGGACCATAACTAAATTTTTGTCTTCAGTCAAATCCAGGAGGCAAGGTTTGGAAAAAGATATTCAAAGACTAGACAGAATTCTGGAATAAAAGACAAAGACAAACAGAAGACAAGTGGTAGATTGGGATACCTGATCTAATTATGATCTTATTACAATTCATTTACAAACAATGCAGTTTCCAAAAACAATACAGTTACCCTAGAAGTCCCTGTCCTTCTTTTCTTTCTAACCAGAAAATTTCTATTAAGTTCTTATTAATATAAAAATAACCTTGTTTCATCTTCAGCCTTATTTTGGTTAGTAGTAAAACTAAGTTTGTCTCTGAAATTTACACTACAGAAGAACCTTGTCTTACAGCGTTAAATGATTTTCTAATGCTGGATTTTAAATAATCTTAGTATAAAGGAAAATACTTGTGTAAATGCTCAGTACAAGGTACATTTTTGTGTACATAGTGAATGGAAAAAAACAGCGTAAATGCATGATCATTAATGACATACGATAAATCAGAGTGATGCTTTCTATTTTGTTTACTCCTCACTATAAAGGTCATTTTTTTTATTAATACTCTGTGTAAGGATTTCAGTGGGGATAATTACTAGTTATGTAAGTTATGAAACATTTGAGAAGTTAAACTTTTGTCAAGGAGGAAAGTGGTTTATAGTATTATTGAAATGGTTTTTCTTTTGAGTAGTGATTGTTTCTGTTTAAAATTTTTGAAAGTTTAGTTTTGTTTTGCACTTGTGTAAATGTAATGACCCCCCCAAAGCTTCTGTAACCAGCCTGTTTCATTTTTGTGTTTCTATACATACTTAGAACTTATATTCTGAAATGGTTGTTGTATTTATTCTGATATGCTTATGTGTGGTAAGTTGAGGTCTGCGGCTCATTGCCTTTTAAAGAAATACAGTAATCCCTCCTCCATCGCGGGGGTTACGTTCCAGAGCCACCCGCAAAATAAGAAAATCTGCGAAGTAGAAACCATATGTTTATATGGTTATTTTTATATTGTCATGCTTGGGTCACAGATTTGCGCAGAAACACAGGAGGTTGTAGAGAGACAGGAACGTTATTCAAACACTGCAAACAAACATTTGTCTCTTTTTCAAAAGTTTAAACTGTGCTCCATGACAAGACAGAGATGACAGTTCCGTCTCACAATTTAAAGAATGCAAACATATCTTCCTGTTCAAAGGAGTTTGCGTCAGGAGCAGATGTCAGAGAGATAAAGAAAAGCAAACAAATCAATACGCTGTTTGGCTTTTAAGTATGCGAACCACTGCGGCACAATGCTGTTGAAGGCGGCAGCTCACACCCCCTCTGTCAGGAGCAGGGAGAGAGAGAGAGAGAGAGAGACAGATAAAAACAAAGTCAAAAATCAATACGTGCCCTTTGAGCTTTGAAGTATGCGAAGCACCGTGCAGCATGTCCTTCAGAATGCAGCTTGCACAGAAGGTAGCAACGTGAAGATAATCTTTCAGCATTTTTAGACGAGCGTCCGTATCGTCTAGGTTTGCGAACAGCCCCCCTGCTCAATCCCTCTATGTCAGGATCAGAGAAACTCAGCGCAAGAGAGAGAGGGAGAAAAGTGTTGGGTAGCTTCTCAGCCATCTGCCAATAGCGTCCCTTGTATGAAATCAACTGGGCAAACCAACTGAGGAAGCATGTACCAGAAATTAAAAGATCCATTGTCCGCAGAAATCCGCGAAATATATTTAAATATGCTTACATATAAAATCCGCGATGGAGTGAAGCCGCGAAAGGCGAAGCGCGATATAGCGAGGGATTACTGTAATCGCTGAACCTGTGGCTTAAGGAGGGGGCATTGTAGTGTAGCTGCGCGGGCGTTTCCACACTGGAGTGCATAGGTGAGAAATTGTCCGTGTCAGTAATTGATGCCGGGAGCTGCTAATCACCACATCCGGGCCACATCCCCACATATAAAAGGAGAAGCGTGAGTGTGAGTTGGGGATATAAAGGAAAATAGAAAGGAACGAGAAAAGGGAACTGAGGTTAAAAGGTGACTGAAGAGTAATCTTGGTGAGGACGATCCAGCCACCTAGACGGGAAAGGCAACACGAACAGGGGCCCCATGAAGGAGCGTAAGTTTTGTGACGCTCTAGGGGCTGGTTCACCCTACTGAACAACGGCGTGGAGAGGGGCGAGCATGGCAGACAACTTCCCCAGGGATCTGAGGTACAACTGTGGGTGAGTGAAGGATGACGGGAGGAGTGCCAACCTTGGACGGTCTGGCTGTGCTGTTAGGAGGCAGCCAAGATGGGGGTCAGGGGTTGAGGTTCATGGCTGCCGAGTCTCTGCTAGCTGTGCAAGTTATGGGTTTGCTAGGGAGATGAAGAAGGAGGGGTATTGGGATCTGAAGGAGCCAGTGACTGCATTTTTAACCTCTGCTTTTAATGGATTTATTTATTGTGTTTTCATCCCCCACTATTCTCTTGTTTTTATGGAGTTTTATTTATGGGTTTTTTGAGCACTGTACTGTGGACACTGTTTTTGGTTTGATTCTTTTAAATAAAAGCATGAAACACTTTTACACCATCCCCTTGCTCCAGGTGTGATTTGTCCCCATCTGTCAGCTCATTCGGTCATAACTATCAACGGTGTTGGGTTCGAGAGACTTCCAAATGTGAAGCAGGAGCCTGGAGAGGACCTGTATCGTCTCATTGTGTAACTCCTTTTTCAATTAAATTGAACATTTACAGTAAGCAGGAAATACTACCTTATACACAATATTTTGAGTAAACACTGTATTTATTGGGAATTGGAAGAAGAAGAACTTTAACTTTTGCTCTCAAGGTTGATCTAACTTATGTAACTTAAGTAACTTATGCTTGGCTATGTGTAAACACTGATGACAATAAATAAATACCAAAAATATCTAAAAGTTTTCTGAGCAATGAAGATGGAGAAAATGGTATATGCAAAATGTAGAGTGAAAAATAAATGCAGTAATATGGTTATAAACACCCATATTTACATTTGCATTAAAACCCGTATTATTTAAGTAGGTTGTCCAAACTTGGGAGTTTCTAGTGTGTATTTATTACTGTCTACATATTCACTTTATTAATTTGTGGATGTTGCACAGCTTTATGCTTGGTAACATACATGCAAGATTCAAATTTGTGAACTCTAAAGTGTCATCCATGAGCGGTACCTACATATAAGGATATATATATTGTGACGGGCGGCCAGATCCCATGCCTGGCCGGGACGCTCCTTCAACACTGGATCCGGGGAAGCAGCCATAGGATGCACTCTACATCCTCCGGAACGCAAGATGGCAGCGTTCCTGGATTACATCGGGGCCACAGGTGTGGGACTTCAGGACTCAGACCTGTTGGGCTCTGTGGTCACCACCCGGAGGAGCTGCATGGCTTAATAATCCTCTGTGGGCTGGAATGCAGCCACACCTGGATGTGCAGCCTCATTAGGCCAATTACCACCTGGAGCACTTCCGGGAGGGCTACAAAAAGGCCAGAATCGGGAGGTGGAGGACGAAGCTAGACGGGAGTAGTAGTAGTAGTAGTAGTAGTAGTAGTGGGAGTGGGAGTGGGAGTGGGAGTGGTGGTCGTGGTGGTGGTGCCAGAAAAGTGTTTTATGTTGCCTTAAAGTACTTCTGGGACTGTGTATTGCCTGTGGGGTTCACGGGGAAGACGTGCCCCACAGGTGAAGAAAAATAAAAGTTCTTAGTGTTTTACACATGCCTCAGTATGAGTCTGTGTCGAGTCGAGCACTATATAGTGTCCATATCACTATATATATATATATATATATATATATATATATATATATATATATATATATATATATATATTTGCAGT
>NC_041397.2:118594767-118612117 GCF_900747795.2 Erpetoichthys calabaricus | reverse complement strand
TGTCATCTAGTCACCTTGCCTGTGAGTGAAGATGGTGCTGTGATGTTGGGTAAAATGTCACTTTAAGTTAGTCTGGTCGGTCTTACTATCATTAATTAAGCTTCTTTAACTCAGGACCCATTCTAGGTTGTGCATTGTTTCTAAGATAAACCAACTTTTTTTACACATTTTAATCTGAATCCTGAGATTACAATAATTTATTAGAGTACTACAAGTTGCATTATATGAATGCTTCTCTACAGTGCCAAAAAATAAGTCTTAGATTTTAGCAATTTGAAAAAAAAAATATGAAAAATAACCTTTAAATATAAAACATTTACATATTAGCCCAGAGAAAAAATATTTTTAAAAATTAATAAATTGCTGATAATTGTGTTAGGCATACTATGAAATTCACATTTTTCACCTACCTTAGAAAATGTCTTTTTCATTTTCGTGTTCACTTGCCTCTGTACAGAGAATATACAATAAGTCACATTATGGGTATTTTATATACACACTGACTATTAATCCAAAAAATCAATAAAATACAGACTAAGTCATGTATAGCACATGGATATGAGAATCAATTAAATATTAGAGAATCTCATCACCATGTCGGAAATGACTGATTCCCATGCACACTTTTTAATTACTGCAAAGCATTTTATCTTCAGTACCAATGATGATCATATCAATAAATGATAATTTTGAATACATTGTCAATGAACACATATTTGGAACACATTGTTTTTTTCTGAAACTCTCAGATACAAGAAAAGTCTGTTTTTTGCTCCCTAACAGTAATAAATTAACATCTGAACATATGCTTATAGGGAACATCTTTAATGGTTTGAAACCAAACATATAATATTACTGTAATATTAAAAACATAATTCAAATACATACACAAGTTACAGAATTGTTTCTAAATGTTAAATTTGAAAATAGATAACACAACATCGTAGTGTGAAGTCAAGCATTTTAAGCATGTGTATTTCCTGCTCCTCCAAGGTTATATGTAATTATGCCTTGAAATTGCAGTCACCCTTAATATGTCTCATATATTTAATTATGAAACTAATATTATTTGATCTTACATCTCCCTAGCATTCTGTTATAGAGGATGCAATGAAAGGTCATTGAAAGAACACACTTTTTCACTTGCATTGAATTATACTTAAATAATCTGTGGCAGCAGGTAGAGGTCAGGATAAACTAATATTAAGATCAGTTTGAAAACATTTTTAAGAGCAGCATTTATAATTATTTCTTCTTTTTTGTATTTTTATGTTTTAATTTACTAATAGAGTAAACTGTTAGACAATGAAATGACAAAACAGACAGGGTTTTGACTTGTACATTTGTAAGTGCTGCTTTCTAGTTATGCAATCTATCTTATTTTGAACCAGAAGTATGCAGTGAGAAGTTTAAGTTATACCAATGGCAGCTGTCTCAACAAATATATAATGCACATTTATGCATATAAGAAACAGAGAGCAATATACAATAAGCCTGACAGACCCAATAATTAACCTGAAATATGTAAACTGAATTACAAATAATTTTTGACTTTTCAAATCAGCATAGATGTGATTTGCTCACCAGTCCCTATATGAACAAGACATGAGTGCCTGCCTAAATATGAACATCTCCTCAACAGCAAAACAAAACAATATCACCATTTTCCCCCTGAAAAACAAGAATGGTAAAACTGGATCATAAAACAAATATGAGCACAAAAGCAAAATTGCTCAATAATATAAGAAATCACTATATATGAAAAGATCATTAAGACATCCACTGTGCAATTTAAGTAATCCAAAGTGACCTGACTTTTCAAAAATATTTTATATGACAAATAGTCCTTGTTCAGATTAGTTTTTATAATGTTTGAAAAAGGTTGTTGTTCAAGTGAAGCTGCCCTGCTTTTAAAACAAATAGAATGGACTGCATGATCTGGCTTTTCATATAATGTCATAGAGTATTCTCCCGGATCCTTAGTTCAAGGTAAGCTGACCAGTTAAACAATGCAAAAAAGGAAAACAGAAAAAAGGTCACCCAAATCAACTAAACCACAAAGAATTGACATGAAGGATACATGCAATATCATTTACATTGACCTTTGTGGATCATACTTAGCAGAGGGCTAACAAAAATCTTGCCACAAAATTAAAAAAGGAACACTACTTTATAGTCATTATATAACACAACTTAAATTCAAAGCTCTACTGTAAATCAAGTAGCTGGGTAATTAAAATGTAATTAATACATTTCTCACTTTATACCATGTACAAAATCTATGTATCAAAAATAAATTAATATAGATTAAATGTTGCATGATCCCCACAGTCATAAAAACCCATCTAATTCATGAGAAATGTATGTTACATTTCACATAATAGAAAGAATCCCTAACATGTTAATGATCATAGAAAGCCTACATTTTAATTTTACATTATTTGTACATATTTTTAGAAAAATGAAAAGCATAAAAAGCATACTATGAAATATTTAGTAGCTTAATACATTTTCTACTTATGACAATTACATTAATAACTCCAGAGGGTGCAATTTAAGTATCTGCGATAATAGGCAATAGAGAATGATATTTCTCAAGAGAAAAAACTTGAATAATTAACTTATTATAGATTTTTACTTTACAAACAAATATTGCCTTTGCCAAAATGTTATTCAAAAGTTTCATTTATTATTGTAATGTGCAACCACAATTCAATGCCATTAGGCTAAGTTATAGTAGTTGTTACATTTTACCCCTGTTATGACAGAATCTGCACATTAAAATTGCATTTAAATATCTTATGTTTATTTTTGTATACCTTGTTAATACAAAAAAAGATTATTTTTCGTAAGTTTGCTGAAAAGTGTGACCCTTTCTTGTGGCTGCATAAATATAAACAGCCTTAATTTGATCTAAATCTTAGAAAGTAATTTATGAGTTACAGGCAAGATTCCACCCAAATATGTATGTGACACAAGGGTTTAAGTTTGCCTAGTCAAAAGTGCTTAGTTGGTCAGCATACAGTACTTTAGGAGAGATGTACAGCACAGACATGAATACAATATTTATTGTGAGGTCAATAGTAATTATTATTTACAACTGCCCTACGGTTTTCTGGGATCTAGGATGCCCATGGCGACCTCTAAACTACAGGTCAGTTTTAAAGCACTTATTTCTTGCTTGTTTGTGTTTAAGTTAAATCAGGCATGCTTACAGTCAGGTCAGGTCAGGTTGGGGAGCATGCACTGGTACAGGTCATTTCCGCACACACTACACGACAAAACAGTTCGGGATCCTGGTTGGCAGCCACCCAGGTAGTCCAGTCTAACCTCCAGAAATTACCCCTCTATCTGCCACAGCCAGGTGTTACTGTACATGGACTTCCCCTTGGCCTGGTCCAGCCACTCGGGTCTTCAGCAATGATGATCTGGCGAGCCGGATAAGCCTTGGGGAATTGTGCCACTTGGCCATAGTGCTGTAACTTGACACACCCTCACAATGCAGGTAATGGGCCTCATTCGGGACTCCATGAGCAACCACTCATTCGACACAACGTCAAACCAGCGGTACCCAAGGATACTGTGAAGAGACACAGTACCGAAGGAGTTCAGTCTTCGTCTCAGGTCACTGGATAGCATCCATGTCTCACAACCATATAGCAAAACAGGAAGCACCAGGACTTAAAAACTTGGACCTTCGTCCTTTTGCATAGATATCAGGAGCACCACACACCCTTTTCTAGCGACCTCATTACCCCCATGCTCTCCCAATCCGTCTAATGACTTCATAAGAAGAGGTACCAGAAACAAGAATGTCACTGCTGAGGCTAAGTAAACCTTCGACAAGGTTGACACTCTCTCTGCAGACAGACACACTGCTAGTGGATGTGCCTATGGATCCTAGGCTGGATCTTGGCTTTTATCCAGGACACTCACAAGTCCAGACACTCACACTCCTTGCTCAGTCTCTCAAGAGCCCTGATCAGAGCCTCCATTGACTACACAAAGATCACAGCAAAGTCAAGATCAGTGAATCTTTCTTCACCAGATGCCCCACAGCCACTGGACCCCTTGACCTTGCCCAACACTCAGTCCATGCAAGCATTGAACAGAGTTGGAGCAAGAACAACCCCTGAAGAACCCCACAATTAACTGGGAAAAACACAGAGGTTCTGCCTCCACTCTGCACAGCACTCACAGTACCAGTGTACAGGCCAGCTTACAAAACTTTTATTTTCTCATCTGGGTAATGAATTAAAATTATTATTAGAGATGCTAGCGCTGCTGCCTCGCAGTTGGGTGATCTGGGAACCTGGGTTCGCTTCCGGGTCCTCCCTGCTTGGAGTTTGCATGTTCTCCCCGTGTCTACGTGGGTTTCTCCGGGCGCTCCGGTTTCCTCCCACAGTCCAAAGACATGCTGGTTAGGTGGATTGGATTCTAAATTGGCCCTAGTGTGTGCTTGGTGTGTGGGTGTGTTTGTGTGTGTCCTGCGGTGGGTTGGCACCCTGCTCGGATTGGTTCCTGCCTTGTGCCCTGTGTTGGCTGGGATTAGCTCCAGCAGACCCCGTGACCCTGTGTTCAGATTCAGTGGGTTGGAAAATGGATGGATGGATGGATGGATGGAGATGCTAACAAGTTGATGGGAACTATTTTTATAATTGTCAAATGAGCGCAATGCCAGTAATACCAAAATACCAAAGCCAAAACAAGATTTAAAATACAAAAGAAAAAACAAATCAAATTAAACTAAAATTTCAGTCTATAAATTTTGCTTTGGAGGCATCTTTAGTCAGTACGATAATAGGTTTTTGAGGATAAATGAAAGTTTAGTCACTTTCGCTGGCCATGGTTTATAATGGAAGCTTGATATCATGTGAGTTTCATGGCACATGACTAGGAGCAGATGATATTGCTATACAGTAAACTACATAATGGCACAGGTAGAAGAACAAAGTACAAAATGTAATTATCCATTAAACAAAATGGGAACATGATAACATCACATACAAAAAATGCATTCTAAACACTGAAATCATTTTCTCCTTCTCCAAGGCCAGAATGCAGATAGGTATTATTAACCCTACAAGTGATTTTTGAGTGTTCCTCCCTCAATGTCTTTCATTACATAGGCTGTTATTTTTTTATGCAGCTGAGTCATTACAAGCATGGATTGCAAAAAGACTTTTAGGTCAAAGTACTACATTAATGCACCTCATTACTTATAGGTAAATATTGTTACAAAACCTGAAAGCTCTGCTTAATAATCTAAGCTATTTGGTATATGGAAAAAGAGGAAATAGAGCGCAGACGGGTGTGATAGGTTGGGTAAGGTCATCTCAAAGCATTGACATTTATGAGAAATGTCAACTGAAGTGGTTTTTGTACAGTTCTGGATTCAGCACATATATAATATGCACTCAAGAATGCCTGAAGTACCACCATGTCAGTAGAAAATTAATCTGTTTGCCATGTGGATCTTACCAGAAGGAAAGTAAATCCCTCAACTTTCAGGTGTCAAGTCCTAGTACTATTTATACTCTTGCATATATTTGTGATGATTTTGGTTGCTTTACATTTTTATTTTTATTTCATGCTTTTACTCTTTTGTGTTTTTCAGTATTATCATTCAGCTTTAGTGACACCTTTGTGGCAGTTTCACACAGGTCATGTCTTTACTGTGCCTCCACACGAACACAGACAGATGTGTAATGTCACTCCAGGCACTTTCTCTTTATGTTCTTGCGTTTGAGAATTTAATTGTCTGACTGGTACATCTAAATTAAAAAGGTAATTTTATGAAGAAAGAGAGAGGCAGAGAAAGATAAATGAATAAGTAAATAAGCAGGAGATACTATAAATAAACTAAATTGAACAATTTGATCAGGACTGCTTTTGACTTTTGGAATGAAACATTCTCCTTTCTTTTTAGTTTGACTTTTCTCAGATAGCATTAACTTGGAACCTTTTCTGATGTGTTAGCTAAGGTTTTGTTCTGTGATTAATTTAGTTAGTGATTCAAAGGTAAACTTTCAGCTCTAGCTTTTCAGTGTTTTAGCCAGTTCAATCAAAAAAAGTTTAAAATAAGTATAATGAGTAATTCAGAATTTAAAGAACTATGCATTAAAGTGGAAAGCATCTATTCATTTATTTTGATGTCTTATAGCAAAATCAATGATCAGATAAAATCATCAGAAGTCACTCAGTTCAAACATGCATTACGGTGTTGTAGCATTTCTCCTGTGTGTATCTGCCTGCAGGATGCTGCCTTCCTCATCATGTTTCATCTAAAGTACAGCACTAATTCAAAATCTGTCATATTAACTTCCAAAAAACAGCAAACTGGTGACATTTTTTGATTTTGTGCAACCATATATGCAAATCAGAGACAAATATTGCAAAGTGCTGGATTTTTCAAGCACTCAACCAAGTGTTTGTAATACAAAAAGCACAGAACAACCATGAGATGAAAAGATGCACTAAATAAATATTCTGAGCAACAAAAAAGTTAAGTTCATTTTTGTACAACCTACAGTATTTGACATATTAGAAAATTATGTAGAAAAGCAGTTAACATCTCTGTTAATAAATGATTCTTTTTGTTTAACTTTTATTTCCTTAATATATATATATATAGTCCAAAGTTTCCATTATATTTGCATGTTTTAAGCATTGCTGAACATAATTTGACCTCTTCTGTCTATAATCTGTCCATGTGTATCAGTGTACGTGTGCGTGTTTTTGAATACAACAGTTCAAAAATCACTCCATCTGAATAAACCAGTGCACAGTTTTTTAACATAATATGTGCATTTTAAGTGATAGCTATTACAAATATTATTTTAATGTACCAGAATTCATTCTATTTACAGATGTTAGGCTGCAATACATTACTGCCAAAGTCACAACTTTTAAAGTGGGGAAAGTCTTTTTTTGGCCACATCAGGTTTTTTTAAACACAGTATTGTGGCATTGCGGTTAGTTCTGTTCCCTCGCGCTTCTGATTCGTAACCTGGTCATAGTCTCGTAGAATCTTTACATTTTCTCCTTATTATCTTGTTACTCTGTTGTACTCCTACATCCAAAACAACAGCATATTAGATTTATTAAAAATTCTAAATTGGTTTGATATGAACGGTGATGCTGAGTGGATGTTTGCCCTTTGACTGTTAAACAACGCAGAGACATTCCTGCCCTTTGCCCTGAGCAGATAAAAAGGCCCAGCTGTGGATAAATAGATAAAAATAGAGAGACTGATTCCTAGAATGGCTTTGTGGGGTCTGAATTTTTGAGAAACTCCTGTGTATTGTAAATTAAACTGTTTTACTACTATTTCTTTTCATAAGTATGACAATAACAAATTAATGTCGATTTACTGTATGTTGTCTGTGACAGTTGTAACATGATTGGTTGATATGGGGTTAATGCATCTTGGCTGCATGATGATCGTAAAATGTGATAAAAGAAAAAATGTTCCATCATACTACACTTGCTTGGACCGTGACTCAGTGCTTAGATAAGGTTCCATCTGAATTGAATTTTCGTGCTCTCTGTGTTAACATGTACTGTATTTTCTATGTAATTCCACTTTCTTCCAATGATGAAAAGACATTGGTCTAATTAAACACACAAATATTTAAATTTTCCTGGTGTATCAGTTTCTGTGTCCAGATTGCAGTAATTTGATTTGCATTGCACCCATGGCTTCTAGTCTTGTCTGCAGCTCCTTGTGGAAATGAATTACATTAGCAAGTATCAAAGAAGCATTACAACATTTTAGAAAAAGATATCACAGTATGAATTATGAATTTTAGCTTATGTCATGCATAGTCGAAAAATGGAAAACTGTAAAAATTTTTTTAACAATACTACAAAGCATCAGTAGCAGAACATTATAGTTAACAGTGTATGTTCTTGTAACGATTATAGTTAATTTTGTTCTTTTGCTAACTTTCAGTAATAGTGCTTATTAGCTGACGCGTTTTTAGACTGTATGTAGTAGAGTGGCCTTAAGGAAGAGACTTCTACACTTCTACTTTTTGTTGTTTGCCGTCCTCATGGGACTTTCTGAATGGAACACTACTTGAACAGTCCATTTGTGAATTATCCTTCTGATTTGCAAATATCAGATGTTAACAAAAGGACAAAATGGCCTTTAATAATTGATAGAGCAGTAATAAGTTTTTGGACACTTGTATTTTCTTCCAATATATTTTAGTAGTTATACTGTGTTCAAGATGTTTGGTGATTTGTGTTAACTGTATGTTATACAATTAACTTTTGTAGTATAGTAAGTTTTCTTTTTTTTCCATTGAGCTCACGGCCGTCTTAATGCATGGGCACGCTGGGCAGTTGCCTGGGAGCCCCACGCTAATCTATGTATTAGTGACTTGTTGTCAATAAATAAATACTATACTATATTTTAGTAAACTATAAATATTTATTATTGTGTTACAAGTGGACATTGGCATTTACCTCTGATTTAGTATCATGGTCACCTCTGCAACCTCATGTGAATGTACTGTATGTGTACGGATCTCAAGCACTACATAACGTAAAAGTATATATGTTAACGTCACTTCAACTCAATTCTCTGCAAAGAAATTAGGCAAATGTTTGTGTAGAACACTTGATTAATAATACATAATTCATAGTAATTTCATACTGTGCCATCACTGTCAGTATACTTTACCAATTGAGTATCATTTATATGTTGAAATTTTTGTGTTTTTCAAGGCACATGTTATATTGTTCAATCATTTGTTTGATTAATCTTTTCTGTACAGCATGTATTTTAATGTTTAAACACTGATTTTGTTGGAAGTACCAATACAATGAATATATGTTTAATTTTATCGACCACTTACATTTTATTCCTGTGAGTGGTTGTGTAGGTGTGGGCCCCAGTGCATGCTTTGCCTAATGCTGTTAAGACGGCCCTGATTGAGCTATATAACGATTCTGACTGTGTTCATAGGATGGTTGACATTCTGTGGAATGAATTGTACTAAAGAGATCTTGAAAATGGAGATGCATGCTTATATGCTGGAGTGAAGTAAATGTCACTTTGAACACCTGTATCTTGCTTCATGTTATTGAATGCAGCAGGTTGTATGGCCCTCTTTTATATTAGAGTTTCATCTAATCCTGTTCTTCGAACAGTACATCTCCTTGTCAGCCACACTAACCTCTCTAAATGATACGAAGTGTACCAGTGCTTTAACTATATATCAGCCATAAGGCACTGACTCACTCAAGACCAAATCTCAGCAGTGCACAATGAGAATAAATTACCCAGGTGAGATTATCAGGGAATGATCCCAAAGCTATTATCCTGTTGACTGGAGGTAATAAAATAGAAGAAAAAGCATTCTGGTTAATCAAAGGAAGGAACTGAAAGAATTACTGTTTTCTATAACGATTTCTTCCATTCATAATTATAGTTGAATTGAAACATTAGGAAGAGACAGTCAATTTAACATCTTAGACAACAATATTATAAAGACTGATTTCACCACACGATAATGTAACAAGGACACAGGACTTTGACCTAAAAATGGCGAAAAAAAAATGGTAGTAATATCCAATACAGTTTGAGAATTTATCTACACGAAAAAGGCAGTTAGAGAGAAAAATCTTTGTAGGTGTAATTCAGGGTGCATCCTTTGAGGAGGCATTTGTCTGTCGATTTGGTGCTCTCCAGGATCTTCCTTAAAACCAGTTTTGGATTCTTAACTATTCATACAGGGTGGTAACACTAGTTTCTGGAAGATGGCCTTCCCCTCTTTAACATAGCAGTACTTCCTCAGGATCTACAGCAATTCTATTAAGATGCTTTTATTCTACTTGGCCACTGTATGGTAGGTGGAATAAAAAGCTGTAAATCCCAGATCAATCTTAGTCTTCAAACCTAAAAAAAAATAGTTTGAACAAATAACTTCATTTAAACAATGTTAAATTTTCATTAATTAAGCAAACATGGAAACATGTGAACAAAAAGTTATGCATAAGCAAAGCTAATTCAAGAGTATAAACTGAATTAAAAATGGAAACGGAATACTGTACTAAACAAAAGATTTAAGAAACTGTCAAAACACTAATCATCACAGATCAGCAAACTAATTGACATGAAGAAGCAAAATGTAAGTTTGTTAAATAAGCAATTAGTAAAAGCCTGAAGCTATCCTTTACAATTTATTTGTTCAAGAACTAGACTTCTCATACTAAATCTTTCATTTATTATAAACAAAGTCTGGACAATTCTAACACATGGCTTGATCTTAAATATAATAATCCTCATGATCTCGCATGAAATGCTATGCGTTGCCCAAAATTTTCATTGCACTGAATACATATGATAATAAAGTGAATTTAGCAACCATCTCAAAAAGTGGCAGTGACAATGACATTATCAATATTTATTTTTTATAGGAGAAAAATAATTAAGCATAAAATAATACAATATGATAATTTCATCTTGACTCTTGCCTGACAGGAACAATGTGTCCAGATTATTATTCTCTTATTAAAATGTATGATGTGCTTTTTTCAGACTGAAATTTTGCATTTGACAAGCATGTGTAAACTACATTGAAATAAGATAATCAAATGAACGAAAAGCAGCTAGTAGCTTCTTAATATCAAGAAGACACAGAAAATTCTGACCTGTGTTGCATGTGAAAGATAACACATCCATTCTTTGTAATGAGGGATTTGATGTACAGTATAACTCTTTAATATAAAAATATCAATGAATGAGGTGCATAATGACATAAGTACTATACGTGTTTACAGTATGTCTGTTCAGGTTGCGGAGAACTAAGCAACAAGGAAGGAAACCAGACAAAAAGCAAAAACAGAAAATTGTACATCCAGCAGTAGTAAATAAATGAATCATGAACGATCAAATACTAGAAAACCTCTCACCAAGGAATTGGACAAGGAGGAACTGAATTAGTGTGCTACTGCTGACCTCCTCTCCCACCATTATTCTTTTGTAAGAGTGTCATGGTATTGTGTGGCTTCATCTTTTCTAGTTTATTAACACATTTATTCATTATTCTCTTTGCAGACTCAGAATATTATTTTTGTTTTTCCTGTATGAGGCAACAGGTATATGTACCAGCTTCTTATTATAATGTACTGGAAAAACAGCCGAAATTAGGTGGAGTAATGGATAAATGCTGCTTAGTCACCAAGTGCAGCATATTTTTAGAGCTCTTCATAATTACTGCACATATTTTCCATAATTTTTCAATATTATATTACAGATCCCTTTAAAACACCCAAAAAACTCAACCTGGTTACTTTTATACAAGTATTTGGATAGAAGACCAAGTAGGAAAAGTTTGGGTTGCTGCTGAAAGAGGTGTTAGTGAGGCCAGCAGGGGATGCTTACCTTGTAGTCTGAATGTGGATCCCAATGCCTCAGTGCTGTGATGGGGAAATTATGTTGTAAACATGGCGCTTTACTTCAGATGAGATGTAAAACCCAAGGTCTTGACTCTCTGTGGCCATAAAATATCCTTGGGCATCCGTGTAAAGTGCAGGTGTATCCTGATGTCCAGGCTAAATTGCCCACCATGGTCTAGTCATTCTGGCCCCCTAATCATCCCCTGTCTTTAACTGGCTATCTCTCTCACCACTTCACCACCTATTAGCTAATTTGTGGTGAGTGTACTGGCACAAAAATGGCTGCTATCCCATCATCAGGTGGATGCTACACATTAGTGGTGGTTGAAGTGGCTCACCACTCACTAAAGACTTTGAATAGTGAGAAAAAGTGTTATAAATGTAAAGAATTATTATTATTATTAATAATAATCCATGCACTGTGTAAAGATATAACAGGTAGCCACCCACATTGCAACCAGCAGAGTGTGCTACTGGACAGAATAAAGAAGAACAAGACTCTGGCTAGAACTGGGAGGTGATAATGAAAAGTTTTTGTGGGTATATAGAAACCCACTACAATGGTTAGATACATTCAACCGAGAGGCAAAATGGTTATTATTTTTAATTTTGCATATTGTGTATTTCTTATATTCATCCCTTCTTTTTGGAACTGGGAATGGCTTAAGGGCACCAAACACAGTCCATCACTCAAAAACAGCTGTACCACCCTTTACTCTTACACTTTCCTTGACAGATTACAATTTTAAATGCATTACTCACACATCACTCTGTAGAAGTAATCTGAAAGTAGCACTTCATATAAACATGATGATAGTCCTAAACACAATGCAGTCTGCATGTCATCAAGTCTCTAGCCATCCATCTGCATAATTTTCTCTTCTGCTTACTTTCTCTAAAGGTATTTATCTTTTATGACACATACGTCTTTCTAAGTAGGCATGCAGTAGAGGATTTCTGATATAGTCATGTCAAATCTTCATTTCAATTCAAACATCTTCATTGGAGATTGTTGTTGGATTCATTCCACTTCCATTGCCAAGAACGTTTATTTCTATTCTTAGTAAAACTGCTCCCTGAAAACAGCACAGGCCAGTGTTGGATCAAGAGAGCTAAAGTGAAGTTTTTTGATAACTTGGATTGCACTTTAGAATCCTGTAAAAGCCAAGTCTCGCTTTTCTCTGCAATGAAGGTGCAAAAGGTGCTGTAATCTGTCCCATTATAGCATATGTGAGTTTTCATCTTCCTCTTTGTATTGTCACAATAGTAGAGCATAACAAAGGAAGTACACTGTGCTAATGCAGACAAGTTTTTCTTTTTTTTTTTGGATTTTCTGTCACTTAATTATAACGTGAAGCTGCAATTTGATATGGAAGTCATGAGGCAACTTTCCAAATGCAGTATGCCTTAGATATGTAGAGGCCCATGCAATCAAATTCTGAATGGCAACAATGACAGGTACTGTTGATACTTACTAGTAATGCATTACTGTAGGAATTCAGGTTCAAAACATATAGTATGGGTTCAAATTTTGAAAATTAACAAAAGTTACAAATGGGTATATTCTATACATAATAAGCTATTTTGTGGTTAGTGTGATGTACCATTCAGAGGTACCTGCAGTGAACTTGTCTTTATGAACAAGTGTTACGAAGGTTTACATGCTGTTGCCCAGATCTCAATGTCATTTCTCTGCTATGGTTATCTTGATTCTTTTACACTACCAGCAATAAATAAGTAAAATTCTAAACACAATCATTGTTACAATTATGTATAAAGTAGCATACTGCTCATCATGATTGTAATTGGTAATTATCAAAGTCATGGGTGTTAAACGCACATCCTGGAGGACCACGTGGCTGAAGGTCTTTGTTCTAGGCTCTGTCTTAAATAGTAACCAATTATTGCTGCAAATTGGACATACTTTTTGCCTTAAAGTAGCCATTTAATGAAGAAACAAATCAATTCAGAGGACTGAATCCTTAAAAACAGGGCTATTAAATGAAGGAAAAAGGAGTTAATTAGCAGTGAAAACTGCTCGCTGATTAGGAAAAGAGTTGGAATGAAAATCTGCAGCCACTGTGGCCCACCAGGACTGGAGTTGGACACCCCTGACTTAAAGGAATAATCCACCCAAAAATAATATTTTTTTATGTTACTTACCCAAGTTTGTAGTGCAGAAAGAACATAACAAAGATTCAAACTGAAGGGATCCAGTGGTGACCAACTCTGGACAATGGCAAATAATGTGAAAACGTCCATAGAAAAAAGAAAAAAAACTCTTACATAACTTGAGTCACACTATGATGGTCCACAAACCAATGCAAAAAGATAATGTTTGTAGAATTTTCTCCACAAGTTTATTCTTGTCCATTAGCTTGCTCTACTGTGAAATTCTGGCTGACTTCTAAACATTTTATTTGTATTTCTAAAACATATGTACTCTTGTTAATATAATAGAATCCAGGTGTGGGGAAACCTACATATTGTAGAAGTGACCAGAAAGCTTTTGACTATTGATAATGATGTGATGAGAGAAAAATTAATCAATGGTTTTTGTACATTTGTGTTTCTGAGTAACAAGAGTTAGAATACAACAGGAAAGTCATAGTATAGGATTGATTCACTTGATTCCTTATTGCTACATAATGCAGGTTACCCTAATGAGTATAAAATAGAATAGAATAATTTATTTGGTGAATTTTCAAATGGTAGGAAAGTAATAGTTTAGAAGCTTTTGTACCCAAAAGGATGAACTTACAATAATAAATAAATAAATATATATATATATATATATATATATATATATATATATATATATATCTGTGGTGGGTTGGCACCCTGCCCGGGATTGGTTCCTGCCTTGTGCCCTGTGTTGGCTGGGATTGGCTCCAGCAGACCCCGTGACCCTGTGTTCGGATTCAGCGGGTTGGAAAACGGATGGATGGATGGATATATATATATATTTATATATATATATATACAGTATATATATATATATATATATGTATATATATATATACAGTATATATATATATATATATATATTATATATATATATATATATATATATATATGGAAGAGAAGGTCTGTGATACGGTTTGCATATTTGCAGTTGGAGATCCACAAAGGGCGAAAAACGAATCACGTATCATAAAATGCTTTATTCCACAGCTTTCAACCCCTATCAGGGGTCTTCATCAGAGGATAATGCTTAGACTTACAAGAATCAAAGGCAATATATAGCAACACATTCAGTATGGGGGGGGGGGGGGTGGTTGTATAGTTTAATTAATGTGTATATGTCCTTCTTAAGTTGGCATATGCTGGGTTTATGTCCAAGTGTCTGTTGATGGGCGTTTTCATCTGATAGCCAAGACTCAGCCAACTCTCTGGCGCTTTTTTTACTGGCCTTAAATTTTACTTTTACGTTGTCCCAGTTGAATGTGTGTCCTGTCGATTTAGTATGTGCATATATCAAAGATAGTGCGTCTTTTCTTCTGACAGCGTTGCGATGTTCCTGTACATGTGTTGAGATTTTTTTTTGACGTTTGTCCTATGTATACAGCTGAGCAAGAATTGCATGGAATACTATAAACTGCTTTTCGTGTTTCGGCCGTCGATTTCTTGTTTTTAGCATTAAACAGGACCATGCGCAGATTGTTGGTGGGTTTATGTGCTATTCTGATGCCCCACTTGGTCAGGGTGCGTGCCGTGCCTTCTGACACATTATGGTGATAGGGAGTGAATGCCAGGTGGGGTGGGGGTTCTGATTTACGTCGATTGTATGCTGATTCCTTTGGCGTCTGCTGTGTAGACTCCGATTAATGAATGATTTTGAGTATCCGTTCGAAGTGAAAGTTGAAACAGATAGCGTCTCTCATTAATTTTTGTTTCCTTGGTATTACAATGCATGTGGACTCGTTTAAATAGGGTTTTCACGCAGCTCCGTTATGAGATACCGGGTGGTTGCTGGCGTAGTGTAGGATCTTGTCTGCGTAGCATTGTTTGCGGTAAACACTTGTGGTCAGGTGGCGTCACTATTTCTTTTGATGTAAATGTCCAGGAAGTTGATGTGTCGATTGTTTTCTTTTTCCATGTGAATGGATTGCAGAGAATATTGTGTTAATATGATTGAGAACTCATTCAGCTGGTTCTTTCTTAATATGACGAATGTGTCGTCTACATAGCGTATCCAAATTTTGGGTGTAATCTGGGATAAAGCTATGTTTTCAAATCGTTGCATTACCAGTTCAGCTAGGAGTCCAGATAACAGTGATCCTGCAATTCAGTCACAATGGAAAAAGAAAACAATCGACACATCAACTTCCTGGACATTTACATCAAAAGAAATAGTGACGCCACCCTGACCACAAGTGTTTACCGCAAACAATGCTACGCAGACAAGATCCTACACTACGCCAGCAACCACCCGGTATCTCATAAACGGAGCTGCGTGAAAACCCTATTTAAACGAGTCCACACGCATTGTAATACCAAGGAAACAAAAATTAATGAGAGACGCTATCTGTTTCAACTTTTCACCTCGAACAGATACTCAAAATCATTTATTATCGGAGTCTACACAGCAGATGCCAAAGGAATCAGCATACAATCGACGTAAATCAGAACCCCCACCCCACATGGCATTCACTCCCGTATCACCATAATGTGTCAGAAGGCACGGCACGCACCCTGACCAAGTGGGGCATCAGATAGCACATAAACCCCACCAACAATCTGCGCATGGTCTGTTTAATGCTAAAAAACAAGAAATCGACGGCCGAAACACGAAACGCAGTTTATAGTATTCCATGCAATTCTTGCTCAGCTGTATACATAGGACAACGTCAAAAAAATCTCAACACGTGTACAGGAACATCGCAACCCGTCAGAAGAAAGGACGCACTATCTTTGATATATGCACATACTAAATCGACAGGACACACATTCAACTGGACACGTAAAAGTAAAATTTAAGGCCAGTACAAAAAGCGCCAGAGAGTTGGCTGAGTCTTGGCTATCAGATGAAAACGCCATCAACAGACACTTGGACATAAACCCAGCATATGCCAATTAAGAAGGACATATACACATTAATTAAACTATACAACCCCCCCCCCCCGATCATACTGACTTAGTCACCAGCACCCACCCACCCCATCCCCCCCCATACTGAATGTGTTGCTATATATTGCCTTTGATTCTTGTAAGTCTTAGCATTATCCTCTGATGAAGACCCCTGACAGGGGTTGAAAGCTCAGGAATAAAACTATTTATGATACGTGATTCGTTTTTTCGCCTTTGTGGATCTCCAACTGCAAATATATATATATATATATATATATATATATATATATATATATATTTGCAGTTGGAGATCCACAAAGGGCGAAAAAACGAATCACGTATCATAAAATAGTTTTATTCCTGAGCTTTCAACCCCTGTCAGGGGTCTTCATCAGAGGATAATGCTAAGACTTACAAGAATCAAAGGCAATATATAGCAACACATTCAGTATGGGGGGGGGATGGGGTGGGTGGGTGCTGGTGACTAAGTCAGTATGATCGGGGGGGGGGGTTGTATAGTTTAATTAATGTGTATATGTCCTTCTTAAGTTGGCATATGCTGGGTTTATGTCCAAGTGTCTGTTGATGGCGTTTTCATCTGATAGCCAAGACTCAGCCAACTCTCTGGCGCTTTTTGTACTGGCCTTAAATTTTACTTTTACGTTGTCCCAGTTGAATGTGTGTCCTGTCGATTTAGTATGTGCATATATCAAAGATAGTGCGTCCTTTCTTCTGACGGGTTGCGATGTTCCTGTACACGTGTTGAGATTTTTTTTGACGTTTGTCCTATGTATACAGCTGAGCAAGAATTGCATGGAATACTATAAACTGCGTTTCGTGTTTCGGCCGTCGATTTCTTGTTTTTAGCATT